>NC_037337.1:24567307-24823731 GCF_002263795.3 Bos taurus
TCCTTCGTGGTTTATTAAAGACGTCTGAAGCGTTACCACGGGCTTCGACTCTGTCAGCCATTAAGGAGACAGAAATTCTACGTCTCTTTATGTCAAGGGAATTCCGAAAGGTCCGGGTCGTAGATAACAGACTAGTGTAACTCGTTATTCGAGTAAATCCGTTGAATTCAATATCACACTCACACTTTTTTCTGACTTGACTCTAGAGAAGAACAGTAAAGGGAGTGACCAGGGGATCTTGGTCCCCTACTCGACAGAGACGAATCTTACAAGAAGGAAAGACGGGTCTTAGAAACGGATCCGTTGAAGAATAAGGAAGAAATTCTTGGCTAAATGAGGAATACTTTCACGACTAGGTCAGGAAGTCCGACTCAATCCTGGGTGGAGAGAAGGGTGACATGGAACATGCGTGTATATAGTGACAGTAAAGATGTGGTATAACCTTAGTAAACACACAACAAAAAGTTTGATCCAAACTACGTGGACTCTAGTCCTTGAATTAGAATAATTAGAGTAACCGGTTGAAGAGTTTTATACGTCTTGTGATCAAGTCTCGTTTACCAAATTTTTATAAACTTTTTAATTACTTATTCACTTACTCACCTGTACAGACCCACATGTTACTAGACAACTACTTCCTATCAGAGATGCTCTTTATCAAGAGTCCGGGCGTCATACTACTCGACGAAGGTCTCCGTTCAGATCCCAGACTTGTGTCCCCGTAATCCATAAAGAGTTTTGATTCAGTGTCAAGAAGTATATTCTCTGGTGAGAGTATGACTGATAAAATTTTTATAGTATCGTGGAAATATGTATGTTTTGAATCCAATTCATATTTGGAGAAGCCAAGTGTCAAGAATTAGTAGTTTCACTTTCAGCGAATCAGCACAGGCTGAGAAACGTTGGGGTACTCGATACACCCCGAGAAGTCCGTTCTTATGACCTCGCCCATCGGAAAGGGAAGAGGTCCCTAGAAGGGTTGTGTCCCAAGTTTGGGTCTGGAGGGTGTAATGTCTACCTAAGAAATAGTCAACTCGGTGTTCGTTTTGAGATCTTATACCTCACCATTGGATAGGGAAGAGGTCGCCTAGAAGGGCTAGATCTTTAGCTTGGTCCCAGAGGACGTAACGTCCACCTAAGAAATCGTTGACTCGATAGTCCCTTCGGGCACGTATATTTTATGTTTTAATTATTTTAAGTATAATTTTGTAATTAAACTCTTCACTATAAAATGACTTCTCCACCACTTTAGAGTAATCTTCTTTTGATATCTAACACAGTAAGTTATTAAGTGGACTAATTCTACTAAACCTCGAATTACGTGATAACAGAGGACGACGACGACGACGATTCAGCGAAGTCAGAACAGGCTGAGGGACACTGGGGTATCTGCCGTCGGGTGGTCCGAAGGGAGGTAGGGGGGTGGGGTAGGGACCCTAAGAGGTCCGTTCTTGTGACCTCACCAAACGGTAAAGGAAGAGGTCACGTACTTTCCCTTTTCACTTTCACTTCTACGAGTCAGTACAGTCTTAGAATCACTGGGGCACCCGGCTTCGGATGGTCCGAGGAGGTAGGTGCCCTAAAAGGTCCGTTCTCATGACCTCACCCAACGGTAACGGAAGAGACGTGATAACAGACTTAATGACACTAATCACTAAAGGTCATAAAAATGAAGATAAGTTTTTATAGATATATTCAGTTGTAATATATTGAGATAATAACTTCTTTCGTAGTTTTTTAGTCGTGACTTTTTTTTATAACACTTAAATGACGATGAAAAAAGATGAATTAACGTACGACTATGTAAGTTTGAAAAATTTACAAATTTTTTATAAGAATTTAGAAAATAGGTAAAATTCTGGATGCTACGAAAATAAACATTTCACAGTAATAAGGGAAACAGAAAGTCAAGTCAAGTCAGAGAGTCAGCACAGACTGAGAAACGTTGGGGCACTTAGTGTCGTGCGGTCCGGAAGGACAGGTAGTGGTTGAGGGTCCCAAGTGAGTCTGAGTGTAGGTAACTCAGTCACTACGGTAGGTCGGTAGAGTAGGAGACAGCAGGGGAAGAGGAGGACGGGGGTTAGGGAGGGTCGTAGTCTCAGAAAAGGTTACTCAGTTGAGAAGCGTACTCCACCGGTTTCATAACCTCAAAGTCGAAATCGTAGTAAGGAAGGTTTCTTTAGGGTCCCGACTAGAGGAAGTCTTACCGGACCAACCTAGAGGAACGTCAGGTTCCCTGAGAGTTCTCAGAAGAGGTTGTGGTGTCAAGTTTTCGTAGTTAAGAAACCGTGAGTCGAAAGAAGTGTCAGGTTAAGAGTGTAGGTATGTACTGGTGACCTTTTTGGTATCGGAACTGATCTACCTCGAAACAACCGTTTCATTACAGAGACGAAAAGTTGTACGATAGATCCAACCAGTATTGAAAATTTTTTACTGTATTGTGTTTTAGAAGTCTTTCTACTCCTCATAAGATTTAACCGGGTTGTCTACTAATCTTTATAATCTTTATACTATCTTTAATAAATTAAACAACAGTAGTTTGTTTTTTTAGGTTTAGCTTCTTAGGAATACATTAAGGATGTGGGACATCCAACCGTCTGAAAAAACAGATATTTCCCAGTTTATCATTTATCAAATCCAAAACTTCAGTATGTCAGAGACGATGTTGATACGACCATATCGTGTTTCGTAGGTACCAGTTACGTATTTATTTACTCGTACCGACAGAAGGTTATTTTGAAATAAATATTTGTATTCATAGTTCGATGAAACGGGACACCGATAGGAAAAGGTTAGGGGAGATATGAGGTTCTTAAATAGGTATTTGGAGATTTCTAATGAAAAAAGTGATTTATAATGGTATCAAAAACTCCTCCGAATTTTATTTCTAGTGTAATTACTTATCTTTACTTATTCCTTTAACTTACTACAATTACGGTTTCTATGAGGGGTCCACCGAGTCACCATTTCTTAGGTGGACGGTTACACCCTCTACACCTAAGATAGGGAACCCAGTCCTTCCAGGGGACCTCCTCCTTTACCGTTGGGTGAGGTCCTAAGAGTGGACCTTTATGTTACTTCTCTCCTCCGAACGTCCGATGTCAGGGACTCCAGTGTTTCTCGACCTGTACTGAATCGTTGATTTGTTGTCGTTTACGGATTCTGTGTAACTACGACTCAAAAGTTCTTACTTTTGGTGTCTATACCTGTGATATTAGTTTCTCTAGTGTCTCATCCTAACTTTTATCTGGAATTTGTTTATTACTTTCTTTATTTTTATTTAATGTTTGGACTTTTACGTTTCAAGATATGAAGATTTTATGGGTGATTCGAAAGGAATCGATGACTGAGAACCTGTTCATATGTTCTTACTCATCCGTAAATGATAAAAAAAAATTGAGAAAATTTCGTTCCTTTTCTTAAAATCCTTTTATTTATTTATTTTAGTTGATTTTATAGATATACTTACCCAATATATTCTCCTTTTATCACGGAAACTGTATGAGTCATAACAACTTCTCTCTCCCTCTCTGTTTCTACCTCTCTAATCCCTGTACATTACTTTATTTCAACCTCTCCGTCAAGAAGAAACAGGATTCTCGTTTACCCCTAGGTCCACTGACCGTACGATTGTAGACGTGAGACCGTTTTAGCGAGAGTGGTACCTTTTCCCTGATGTACCTTCTCACTACCCCACACAGTTCACAACTCGTTCTCTGACTCTACCTAAAAATTACTCCTAACACCTCCACTTAACCCAACACCCCTAACACTGTAGAAGATCTCCTGAAAATCCTTCGTTTCAGTTGTCTTGACCCTTCATCTACTTATGTCATAGAGTTTTTACTTATAGTGATTTGTTTGTTTGTTTGTTTTTTTATGTACTCAGAACGACGACGATGACGACGACGATTCAGCGAAGTCAGGAAAGGCTGAGACACGCTGGGGTATCTGCCGTCGGGTGGTCCGAGGGGGTAGGGACCCTAAGAGGTCCGTTCTTGTGACCTCACCCAACGGTAAAGGGAGAGGTTACATACTTTCACTTTTCACTTTCACTTTAGCGAGTCAGCACAGGCTGAGAATCGCTGGGGTGCCTGACGTCGGATGGTCCGAGGACACAGGTACCCTAAAAGGTCCGTTCTCATGACCTCACCCAACGGTGACGGAAGAGGCTTTATTTAAGATTTATATCTATTAATTATAAAAATTCATTATCGATAAAAAATTTTTTATTTAAATCCTACCAGTACTTAAAAGATTCGTACTTTCAGTCTTTCTCATATCCTTTTATTATCGTCTAGTCTGCAGTGTCTTTAAATTCGAAAACATATCCAAACAATTACTTTACGAATTTGTAATGGTCTGGCTCAATGGAGGGTAAGTAGTAGTAACTAAGACTGGAAGGAGTGTGGTCCTTACCCGGAAATCTTAAAATCTAGAAGTCAGAAAAAAATTTATCAAGTAATTGTTTCATTGTTAGTAAACTTGGTTTTTCTTCCGTTAAGATCTTTCTCCCATCTAAATTTTACAAGGACTAGGGGACACAAATCGGTTCCTCGAAAGACAACTTCGGTCGGTTGCGACACGGTTGTCTCGAACTCACTCAATAAGGTAACCCCGAGTATTATTTAGATCCCAGTTATCGTTCCTTGAGGTCCTATTTCTCGTCTTTTGATATCCAACACTTCTTTCGAAACGTACGTCTCTAGTCACCTGGAGATTCCTTCGATCAAGAAAACTCTTTCAGAAAGGAGATCGGGGGTTTATCGACTCTTCTTTCGTCGTCCAACTCACGGTAGACAGGATTTACCTCTCCTCATGTTGCTCTAACCTCTCGTTTCTGTACAAAAAGATCAAAAAGTCGTTCCATGACCGTGACGACGACTCTGGTCACGGGATGACGGATTCTGTGACGACTAGTGTCCATGTCTTTATAGATCCGAAAAGTGAGAGTGTCGTAACGGAGGTGAATTTCACGGGGTCGTTAGTCTGTGCAGTCTTTCCTCATTTCTTTCCCTTTCCTATGAAGTCTCTTTTTATTCCCGAAGTAGACCCCTTTTGTTTCAGACTTTTTTACTAGTCACTGGGTTAAAGGGATCGGTTCTTAGTCATGTGTTTCAAAAGTTACTAACTCTTAAGTAAATGTTCCTTCGAGAGTGTTTCTTCCTTATAGAGTGACTTACGTAACGAATACATAACTTAGGAGAACTCCCTTATTTATATTAATTTATTTTAATCCTCTTAATACATTTGGAGTCTGTATTAATAGTACTCTTTTATGTCACAGAGGTTGTTCTAAAACTGGCTACCTTCTCTTCGTCCTGTACATGTACTACCGGTGGACTGAAGTTAGGGTGGAGGGAAGACGAGAAGAGGTCGTGAAAGGGGTGAGTAGAACGTTCATGAAGTGTGACTGAGACGAGACATTGATACTTCATCCCCGGTTTTTAAGTTCATCGACAGAGGATAAAGAAAGAGGGGTCAGAGAGAAAAGAAAAGAGAGAAAAGACATGTGATGAAGCGAAGACAAAGTAGAAGAGTAGAGGAAAAAAAAAAAAACCAGAGACTCTCTTTACCTACACATTATCTTCCATCTTTAGTAACCTTATTAACACTTTACTGTCATTACGAGTATAAAATCTTAAAAATCAGTACTCATAGTTTTGATCTATCCATTACGTACACTAAAGAAGAACTTTAAAATCAAAATGGTACCGGGATTAGACTACGAGTTAAGACGACCCCTTAATAGAGAAATGTGGTGAGTTTCGTTGTCTAGAAGGAGTGTCTACTTATATACCTCTACGGAGTCAAGGGGTAGACTCATCAAGTCTACAAAAGGATTGACGGTCTTTGGGATTAAATTTACAAGTGGTTCTAAGAAGAGTTTACAACTCTTTTGTAAAACAGTAAACCTCATCGAATCTCACGAGGAACCTCGTCCGTTACCGTGGGGTGAGGTCGTGAGAACGGACCTCTTAGGGTTCCTACCTCCTAGGACCATCCGACGTCAGGTACCCCAGCTATTCTCAGCCTGTGCTGACTCGCTGAAGTGAAAGTTAAAAGTGAAAGTACGTAACCTCTTCCTTTACCGTTGGGTGAGGTCACAAGAACGGACCTCTTAGGGTCCCTACCACCTCGGACTACCTGACGGTAGATACCCCAGTGTGTCTCAGTCTGTGCTGACTTCGCTGAATCGTCGTCGTCGTCTCATGGGGGTCACCAGATTTTAACAACCCAGTCGATCGAGTAGTCGTCGGTGATCGAAAGGTAAGAGAGGACTCCTGGTAGATGTTTAATAGTCCTTGTTTTCTTGACAGTCGAACCCACCCCTAAAAATTTCATTTGAATATCGTATAAGTTTTCGTCTCTGTAATGAAACGGTTGTTTCAAGTCAGATCAGTTCCGATACCAACAAGGACACCAGTACATACGTACACTCTCAACTTGACACTTCTTCCGACTCGCGACTTCTTAACTACGAAAACTTGACACCACAACCTCTTCTGAGAACTCTCAGGAAACCTGACGTTCCTCTAGGTTGGTCCGGTAAGACTTCCTTTAGTCGGGACCCTAAAGAAACATTCCTTACTACGATTTCGACTTTGAGGTCATGAAACCGGTGGAGTACGCTTCTCAACTGAGTAACCTTTTCTGAGACTACGACCCTCCCTAACCCCCGTCCTCCTCTTCCCCTGCTGTCTCCTACTCTACCGACCTACCGTAGTGACTGATCTGCCTGTGCTCAGACTCACTTGAGACCCTCAACCACTACCTGTCCCTCCGGACCGTACGACACTAAGTACCCCAGCGTTTCTCAGCCTGTGCTGACTCACTGACTAAACTAGACTAGACGAAGGAAGAAGTTTTACAGTCAATTCCCTTTGATGATAGAATTTGATAAAACAGTTTAAAGTAGAAGTTTCAACTTATTCCAACAAGGTTAGATAAAGTTTTATTCAGGTGTTGTTTAATAGTTGTAAAAAGATACTCACTCTAGAAAAAGATTCAGAAATTTTGAATTTTTGACTTAAGTCGAAACAGATGAATGTTCTGCAACGTCATATTATCCTTTCTGTTCCTGCACACACATACACACACATATGTATATGTTTCACCGTGTACTCTATCATGTTTTACTTAGGTCTTTATTCCTTTGTAAAGAATATTGTCTCTTGTCAGTCTGTTTTTTAATTACTCTTGTGTTAGCGAAACAGAAAAAGGACCTTTACTATTTTTCCTTACAATAGTCTCCAATGCATCTCTATAATCCAACCCTCATCTGATTTCTGATCTCTGTGAAAGATCTACTTTTATTCTCATCCTCTACCTGTGTGTCCACCTTCATTAAATCCTCTATACTCCATTTCACAAGATAAGATAATACGTAAAGTTTTAAAATTTCATGTATACTTATATAATAATTGGATAGAGAGGAGAGATATATATTATCATATGTCAAACGTTGAACTCAATACCTTGAGTCAATATGTAGGACTACTGGATAACTACGATGGTGGGACGAAGTATTATTAATTCAGGGGAAATATGCTTGGAAGTTCAAAGTTTGAAAGTTTCTACGTTTGTACGTAAGAGTACAGGTCAGTGAATTCAGTCAGGTGTATAGACCACATTAAAAGTTCCATGACATTAAAATAAAACAAAAGAAATAAAAACATAAACAGAAAATACATAATAAACAGACTTTTCATAACATTTGGATAACGTCATGTTATGATATATTAGTTAACGAATCAACCTGTTTCGATCGAAACAACCTGAATTTTTGTTTAACCTCAACACGTGTGCGAGAGTCTTACCTTGAGTAAATATACATCCCCCTAATTACATCTTACCTAAACGTTATGTCGAAAACTTAAGTAAAAGACTCTTTGTGAAACATAAAGAAAAAAGGTTGACAATGGTGGGAGTTCACGGTGTTATTTACAAAGTTCGAACAGAGGACTCGTCTTCGGTCTTACTTCACTTTCTTATTCGATCCACCGATGGACCTCCTTTTCGTGAGTTCCACGTCCTTCTTCTCGACGTCTCTGGGGTCCCGTCCTTTCGTTAGCGGTACAGTCTCGTTGTAGTTTACACCACTTCCACCTCTCTCATTCCTCCTCTGTCACTGAGTACAGTCTCTCCCCCGTCCCTTGGTCTACCTCATCAGAATGTCCAACATCATTCTTAGACGAAAAGTAGAGTCACTCTACTTTTTGGTGACCTCTCAACACTCGTGTCTTCGGTGTACTAGACTTAATACAAGAGTTTTGGAGTGAGGTGACCCACCTCTGGTCTGACTTCTCCCCGTTCTTCCTTTCTTCTCTCTGGTCCATCCCAATAATAACGGTGGGGGTCCGTTCTCTACTGTCACCGAACCTAGTCCATTCTCGTCTCAACCTTCACTTTTGACTAGTTAAGACCCGGATGAAACTTCTTTCTCGATTAACTAAAAGGATTGTCTAGTTTACCGCTATACTCTTTTTAACTCCTCTATTCCCGTTCGTTGAAGTTCCAAAGACTGGTTCTACTAATCTCTTAAAGTATCTGTCTCGACATAAAACGCATTTACTCCTACTTAAGTGTTTTTCGTCGACCTTCCATACCTACCATTTCATTGATCTCACCACCTTTAGTCCTCTAGTGGATCTCTATACGGTTCTTCTACGGGGTTACCTCTACAGTCTATCTAGTAAATTATATGTTCAAGTCTTTAGTCTCCTCGGTCCACCCAAAGTCTATATTTACGACTATAAATTTATCAAAAATTTCGGTTCTCTGACCTATGTTAATCGACCTTTATTTAACAACCATCTTTCATTTCTCAAGATTCTTATTTAAGAACTTCGTAAGGTTACAAATCTCCAGTCCCCCTACTTCCTTTTTGGAAGTTCCTCTGACTCTTCCCCGTTGACTATTGTCCTTCTCTTGGTTCTTTCTCGAGTCAGAGATTTAGATTTATTTCTTAAAGTTCTTCCCTCGTAAGATATTAGAGTTTACAGTAGTAATAAACGATACTTTAAGTATACAACTTTGAGATCAGGGGGTTACAGTAACGTAAACTTCCACCCTAGAAACTCTCCGTTAATCCCACCTCAGGAGGGACACCCTAAACACGGAAATATTCTGTACGTTCTGTCCGACAAAGAGAGAGATGAGAGCTACACTTCGATGTTACTCTTCACTCATCAGACATTTGGTCTCTTCCCTAGAGTGGTCTTTGAGTGGTACGACCGTGGGACTAGAGTCTGAAGGTCGGAGGTTTTACCACTCTTTGTTTATTTAGGTACAACAAATATTAGGTGGACCAGATAACATGAAACCAGGTTTGTTTCTGTGACGAAGTTCATCAATTTTTATGATCGACCTTGTTATTTACGTACATTTGTGTTTATGTTTATCCGTTTAAAAGGATAATTCTATGTCTCTGTTAGACTTATTATAAGTTTAGAACACATCCTCTATGTTTTTATTACGTTACTTCACTGTCTTTACAATTTTAAAACACTAACCCGAGGGACGACCTGAGTCCACCAAGTCACTCGTAGTGTAAGTGTTTTCCTTCCTACCTATACTCACAGTATCGTCTATACCCTACCCCTCTCTAATAAGGAAGCAAACCACGATTTACCCTTTCTTATTTAATCTAGTCCCTGAAAATGAATTGTAGTCTTACCTTGTACATTACAATTAATAAATTAGTTACGTTTAATTATTTGTTAAAAGAAATAGTCTGTCTTTCAGATTTATACTGAGCCAAAGTCCACTTGTTGAAACTATAAACAATTTCGGTATTTTTTTTACTGAACCCGTGGTGTACAAATATACGTCTTTCCCTTTCAGGGTAAGGTTATCAGTTACCAGTCTTGTCTGTCCATATGACACGGTTTAATTCCCCTGGAGTGTGATTCCTCTTACAGTTGTCTCCTCATAGACGTCTCTTTGGACTCGATGTAAGATTGTCATTTCTTTTATATCGTATACATGTTTACTAAGACCTTTTTTAACACTCTTTTTCTTCTCGTGTGAATGTATTTGAGTTATTTCGCCCTTCCTCACTTCGGTCCTCTCGTCCTTACTCTTCTTGAAGACATCCATGTCTCCTGTGTCGTCATTTGACTGTGTCTGTAAGTTGTGTCGTTTCGTTAATCGTAGGGTACGTCCATCCTCTCTCCCAGACAGTAAGTTCCTCGTGAGGAAGACACCAGATTATTATTCTACGTTGAGGTTTCCCCTTTCTGAATGAATGGGTTGAATAAAATCGTATCTCTTGTGACTTTGGATTACAACTTTTTTAATTCGTCTCTTAAGAGGCGACTTTACTTTCAGACCAGTCGACCCCAGGAAAACTGTTCCAGTTTTGTTGAAGGAAGAAAGACTCGTGAGGCAACTGAACATGGTCAAACTTTAGTCAAGAGGGAACACGAAGATAAATGAAAGACTAGGACAACTATCTAAAAGAAAGTGTACATTCTCGTTTAGTATACCAGTCAAACTTCCAAATATACTTTTAATTTTTTACCCTGGATTAATTTTAATTTTCGAAAACGTGTTGTTTCCTTTGATGTTCGTTCCACCTTTCTGTCGGAAGTCTTACCCTCTTTTATTATCGCTTACTTCGTTGACTGTTTCTTGATTTGAGTTTTTATATGTTCGTTGAGGACGTCGAGTTAAGGTCTTTTTATTTGCTGGGTTAGTTTTTTACCGGGTTTCTTGATTTGTCTGGAAAGAGGTTTCTTCTGTATGTCTACCGATTGTTTGTGTACTTTTCTACGAGTTGTAGTGAGTAATAGTCTCTTTATGTTTAGTTTTGGTGTTACACCATAGTAAAGTGCGGTCAGTCTTACCGAACTAGGTTTTCAGATGTTTGTTATTTACGACCTCTTCCACACCTCTTTCCCCCTAGGAGAATGTGACAACCACCCTTACGTTTGATCATGTCGGTAATACCTCTTGTCACACCTCTAAGGAATTTTTTGACCTTTATCTTGACGGTACCCTGGGTCGTTAGGGTGACGACCCGTATTTGTGGCTCCTTTGGTCTTAACTTTCACTGTACACATAGGGTTACAAGTAGCGTCGTGACAAAAATTATCGGTCCTGTACCTTCGTTGGATCTACAGGTAGTCGTCCACTTACCTATTCTTTCGCCACCATGTATATGTGTTACCTCATAATGAGTCGGTAATTTTTCTTATGTAGACTTAGGCAAGACTACTCTACCTACTTTGACCTCGGATAATATGTCTCACTTCATTCGGTCTTTCTTTTTGTGGTTATGTCATATGATTGTCTATATATACCTTAAATCTTTCTACCATTGCTATTGGGACATACGCTCTGTCGTTTTCTCTGTGTCTACATATCTTGTCAGAAAACCTGAGACACCCTCTCCCGCTCCCACCCTACTAAACTCTCTTACCGTAACTTTGCACATATAATAGTATACACTTTGCTTAGCGGTCAGGTCCAAACTACGTACTATGTCCTACGAGCCCCGACCACGTGACCCTACTGGGTCTCCCTACCATGTCCCTCCCTCCACCCTCCCTCCCAAGTCCTACCCCTTGTGCACATGTGGGTACCTTCTAAGTACAGTTACATACAGTTTTAGTTATGTTATAACATTAATTGGAGGTTAATTTTATTTATTTAAATATAATTTTTTCTTTAAAATACTAAGTTTTATAGACTAGTTTGTATACATGAGAGGAGGAAAGAGTTGTCTGAAGGGTGACCCTATTTTAAATGTTCATATTTGTCCTACTATGATTTAGGTATTACACTTTTTTTATTTTTCTACTTTCTATAGTTGTCAAGGGTATTCTGTTTTTCATCTACACTCGTAAGACTACCCACTCTGTCTCTCCCTCTTTTGTGTCGGGTCTTACTTGATACTCTTCTAAAGTAACCTGTACGTTCACTTCCTTTGAATGAGGAATCCTTGGACATCTCTAAGACCTGACTCTTTCCTATTCACACTACCAACCGTCCTCCCTGTCGTGTACCCCTGCTTGACTTCCAGTGACACACCTTATCAATATGATCAGAGGGACGACGACCTGAATGTACACTCTTCGTATCGTCCGACAGGACATACACCCGTGGACTACAAGTGATTTCAACTTTATTTTGTGGACCTCGCGACAAAAAAGGACACTCATGAATTGTCTCGATTCACTTCACGTCAGCGAGTCAGTACAGGTTGAGAAACGTTGGGGTACCTGACATCGGATGGTCCGAGGAGACGGTACCCTAAAAGGTCCGTTTTCATGACCTCAACTAACGGTAAAGGAGGAGGTCCCCTAGAAGGGTTGGGTCCCTAGCTTAGGTCCAGAGGACTTAACATCTGTCTACAAAATGGTAGACTCGATGGTCCCTTCATTGTCTCGATTCGGTGGAAGTTTGACTATAATCCACCTTTCCTCTCTTTCTTTGTCCAATTATTCGTCAAGGGACGAGTAAGTAGGATTTGTCTTCGGACGGTTCATTGTACCATTCAGGTGTACCGGTCTGATGACCGGTTCTTAGGGTAAGTCCTTCTTTGAAACACCTCTTGTCCCTGTGTTACTGTATTCTTCAGGTAGGGTGATGGTTCAAGAAGTAAGAATATATATTTGGTTCTTGTTTCATTGTGATCAGTAATTATTCATCTCTACCATAAAGAAAGGTATGGAACTTCGTGGTTCAGTAGTTGACACTTATACTGTCAGTAATATGGACCTTGGTTTCAACACCGTCTTACAGTACGAAATACCAGAGTATACCTTTACGTATAAACCTCTTACTGGTTTCCTAGATTCTCTTATTATATTACCAAGGAACCAGTGATGAGAGTTTTTTAGACCTCAGAAACGAAACTTATTATTAAGAAATATAAAATTTTTTAAAAAGAGAGAATTCAAGAAATAGTATGTAATAAAATTAAAAAGGTCTAACCATTCTTTCTCTTTCCCGAAGGACCACCGAGTCTACCATTTCTTAGGTGGACGTTAAACCCTATGAACCTAAGTTAGGGACGTTAAATCCTCTGGAACCCTTCTAGGACACCTCTTCCCTTACCAATGGGTGAGGTCATGAGACTAGACCTCTTAAGGTGCCTGTCTCCTCGGACCGTCCGATGTCAAGTGCCCCAGCGTTTCTCAACCTGTGTTGACTCGTCGATTGTGAAACTGAAAAGTGAAAAGGGTTAATTGTTCTTCTAAGACCGGACCTCTTAAAGTACCTGACATATCGGGTACTCCAGTGTTTCTCAACCTGTACTGACTCACTGAGTGAAAGTGAAAGTTCTTTATCTCTTTCTTTAATTGAAAATTTTATTTTATTAAAAGTTCAGATGGTAACTAACTTACGTGAGTGTACTGTTCTCTCAAAGTACGATCATCATCTGTGACGACCACGAGTTTGATCTGGGGGAAAAGGTCCGGACACCTGGGTTAAGGGTCGACGACGTTTACAACCGATACGAACCGAGTATCGACGGGAGAAAGGGTCTTTTGACTAGATGTGGTTATATGTAGTGGTAAGACGTCATTTCATATAGGTACGAGGTTACTTACGGAATAAGATTCTAGTCGACATACCGGGGAACTGAGTTCCACCCTCCCTAGTTAAGACACCCCGTAAAGTACGAGGTCTCTGGGGGGTACTTCAGTCCGACCTAGCTCTCAAGTCGAGTCGGTGTAATTAAAAATGGGAGAAGGGGAGGGGTGAATTGAACGAAAAGAGTTTTATTCTACCCACAGTCTTTAGGGTTGAAACCGAAACAATTCCTTCAGTTGGATTCTGTTATACGATGGAGTGAATTAGGATTTGGATAGGACTTTATACATACTCATATCGGACTTTAGTTCGGTGAGTAATCGTTGTTTTCTATTAGTCTAGTCGTGGTGTTTGGTCCAAGAAAGGTCACCGTGGTCTTCTGTGTGTTCACCTTTCTCTTAAGCTCATAGAACTCGAGTTATGTAAAGTACGGGAAAGAGTAACGGAAAGTTCACGAAAAAGGTACTAAACCTTTATAAAGACTCAGTATGGAAAGGTCTGACTCTTGAACTTCGTTTAAGGTTAATCTAATGTAGGAAGAAACGTACGATCCAACGAAGTCAACACAGACTAAGACACGTTGGGGTACCCGACATCGGAAAATATGAATATGCAGGAAAATCAGTCACTGATACACTTGTTTTGACTCATTTTTAGAATTAATCAGTAAAGGTCGAAAAGGGCGAGAAACCTGATTTATTTGTTACAGTACAGATTGTCTGGTGATGAAGTCGAAATACTGATGACACTGAAGATTAAAAAAAAGGGCCCTAGATAAACATTAACAAGTCAGTGAGTCAGTATAGACTGAGAAACGCTGGGGTACCTGACGTCGTACGGTCCGAAGGGACAGGAAGTGGTAGAAGACCTAGAACGTGTTTGAGTACAGATAACTCAGCACTACGGTAGGTTGGCAGAGCAGAAGACAGTAGGGAAAGAGGGGACGGAAGTTAGAAAGGGTCGTAGTCCCAGAAGGTTACTCAGTTGAGAAACGTAGTCCACTGGTTTCACAACTTCGAAGTCGTAGTCAGGAAGGTTACTTATAAGTCCTAATTAAAGGAAATCCTAACTGACCAAATTAGAGGAACGTCAGGTTCCCTGAGAGTTCTCAGAAGTTGTGGTGTCAAGTTTTCGTAGTTAACTAAAGGTAGTCTAGTGTTTGTAAAAAGGACCTGAAACTGTATTCAATATCCTGTTAAGGTGTCACGGTCACTCAGTCCTCTCCCGTCTACAAGTATAGGAACAACCATAAGGGTCGAGAGAGTGGTTGTAAAAGATTTTGTAGGAGTTATGGTATACCAGAAACTATTGACTAGGTACATCCGGAAATTAGTGGTATTGAAACCAATGAGTCTCTAGGAAGAGTCCTTTAGACATGGGGATGTGGGACGACACCCACACCCTATAAGATACCGACATCGACTAAGAGAGATGGTAGGGGTCGGTGTGAGTTCATGTGTCCTTAGTTACGTGAGAGGGTCTTCCGAGTGTGAACCTTGAAACTCAACATGAGTAGGAAATGAGTTTTTACCATTGTATTTGGAGACTAGACTTAAGGAAGTTGAGAGATCCGAAAAACAAAGTTGTTCAAGAGTGACAGACTACGATCAGGAAGGTAGGTGGGTAGTTTACACAGGAATAGATTAGGTGGTTACCCCAACGTCAACTTCTACTTCTACCCACTTCTACTCCGCCGTCTAGATATTGATTTTATTAAGTACTGAATATTGAAAAAGTTTTATCAACGAATTCTGAGGAAAGACCCTGAAGGGACCTCCAGGTCACCAATTGTGAACCGGAAGGTTACGTCCCCCTGAAACGTTAAGAGAAAGGTGAACACACGGAAAGTTAGGGACCAGACCCCTGATTCTAGGGTGTACGAAGTGTCGGTTTTTCGTTTTTTGTATTTTATCTTTGTTATAACGTTGTTTAAGTTATTTCCAAAATTTTTACCAGGTGTAGTTTTTTTTTTTTTTGAAATTTTTTTCTGAAGACGTAAATACAAAAAGATAATAAAAGATTTCGTTACTTATAGTTTTTGGAACTTATTGATGTACCCCTTTCTCGTTTTACATGGTCCTTGATACTCCCTCATAGAGTCAATAGTATAATTTTATAACAGTATACATTTTCGTAGTATTATGGTTAAGGTCACTCATTTCAATACCATGTTCTGATCTCATGTTATTCTTCTAACTTTTTATAAAGTCAGTAAGTCTGGTTTGACACAGAAATTAAAGGGAAGTCTTAGTTGACAAAAGTCTTAATACTTTTATGAAGGGATTAGTTAGTTTGGAAGATGTGACAATGAGAATTAGGAGTAGATGTCGATCTATCCATTGTCTTACAGACACGGGACGTCGGATTCGAGAGGTTCTCCGTGACGGCCCCGGGGTCGTCCAAACCCGTGTCCGACGTCCACGGACCCCTCGTGACACACGAGTGACGTGTCTCCATCCACCGACTCAGCGACCCGAGTCTCAGAGACTATGCGTCCCTCTGCACGAACGACCAAAATAACCTGACGCGACATTTAAAAGGAAGGAGAAACAACAACAACCGTATGTGAACGTCGTCTTTGAGTCCCGGAAAGGGTCCCATGACAGACATGGTACACTTCATGGCTCTTCACGACAGTCTTATTCACGTCGGCTCTCTACGCCGCCGAGGGAGACCCTGCCCGTCTCTGCGTCCTGAGACGAGGTGACACAAGACGACCCACGAGCGGTGACACGTTTCTCTGTGCTTGCGAGTCAGTCTCTTCCACTCAATCCACCACTACGAAGGAGAGGTCTTAAGTTCAATAGAAAAGTGTCCGGAGTGTGGAGATGGTAGGGAATAAATTCCCTTTATCACAAGTACAAAGAGGTACTCGGATCTTCCCTGTTACTGAGGTTTATCACATAAAATACCAGGGAATCTTTACGGGGTTTGAATGTCTAGTTGACTTCGGTGTCCTAGTGGTTATTTTGAGAACTCCTAAAGTAGTAAGAAAGGAGGAGACCAAGTGACTCCTAAGTTTAAAATTCGGGACTTTTTTTTTTTTTTTCTCAGCTCGAGTCTGTAAAGTTAAAAAGACGAAATCTTTAGTATTTTTCTCGGACAAGTTAGTTTCTGTTTTCTCTGAAAAAAGTAATGGGTACGTCGTGTGGTGGTTCTAGGAGGAGAGAGGAGGGTGAAAGAGGGTGGAAGAGAGAGAGAGAGAGAGAGAGAGAGAGAGAGAGTGTGTGTGTGTGTGTGTGTGTGTGTGTCCTTCCTTATGTACTCGTCCCAGGGACTCTTCTGTGACGGTAGAACACCTGAGTTCTGGGACTAGTTTCTTTATATACTTTGTATCTAGGAATGTTACCCTTGAACAGCCCTCGGCACAATCCGTAATGACTGTTTTACCTCCGTGTCAGAGGTCGGGGGAGAGGAATAAGATGTCCGTGCTTAGGGTCCTACTTCCTCAATCCGGAACATTAAGATTGAAAAGAAAAGGAGAGGAGTCGACTCAACTGACTTTTCCTTATAATTCCACGAATAACCAGAACTCTCCTCGTACTCTTCCGTGTTTCGGAAGACGTCGTAACGAGTCTTTTATTAAGTATTTCAATTAGTAACTGTAAACAAGTTCCTGAAAATGTTTTCTCACAAGGTCCCACTCGTGTATCCGACATCGAACTCCGGTACCCTCCCTAACTATAGACTTCGGATAAAACTCCTCTTACAAATACCGTTTCCTCGAATGACTTAAATCCCAAATCTTTATTAAATTTATCAATCTTCAATTTCTACATTCCTTACAACAGTTCAATCGTATAAAATGATATCGAATATCTTCAATCCTTAAAAATCTCTGTGTATCGATCATCGGAAAAATTCTCTATCACTCGAGTCCTACAATCCCCGTTTGTCCTGAATCCTTCTATTCCTCATTTGACTCCTTACATCGTACTCAATGTTACATTAGTGTTCAATTGATATCCTGTGTAATCTTCTCCATCTATTATCTGCTATTCCGACTAAGGGTCTCTTAGTGACTTCGTCCTTGAGACAAACTTCTCGTTGTTGCTAAATACCTCTATTATTTAGACCCTCTCCCCCTTGACTTTTACAGTTTGAGACCGGATTACAAAAACATTTTCATATTTTCTCTTGGAATTTGAACCTTATTTGTCCGTCAGGCATCTTTTGACTCTCCGACAGAGTAACCGGTTGTGGTAGGTAGAGAAGTCCAACTTAGGGACCAACGACCTCAACCTGAGACCGTCCTTGACTACTTTTATTTTTATACGATGAAATCAATTTAATTTTTAAACTCTTCGTATACCAGGTTCAGTTACACACACCCCTATCTCACTACAGATGTGTACACAAAATGTAGTTTACAGTTGTGAACAGACTAATCTTCGTCAAAATAGTTTACCGGTGAGAGAGTGTGACTTTTTGATCAGGATTTTATAAGATCACTATCTTTAGACCCACTCCGAGAGTACTAAGTCCCCTAGACATATCGAAAAGAAGTATAGTCCGGTTGTGAAGATAGAATAAAGGGGTGAAGATAAAAATTTCTTTAGATTAGATTGAGTTTTCTTAGGAGAGTTCTGTATTACTGGATTTTAGATTGACTTTTTTGTACAAAGGTCGAGTGTTGAACCCGTCTAAAAATTGTTTCAGTTCCTGAATTAAGAATGTAGGTAAAACATGGTCACCGTATAGACACCTTAGTAGCGAATGAACCCGACTACCATCATCATCTACCTGATCGGAAGTCATGGATCTCACATTTATTTTGGGTTTCCTGTACAAGTACCCAGATTAGGGAGAAGAACATGTGTCGGGACCGTAGAGTCCTAATTAGAGGCTTCAATACCCAGACCATAGTCAGAGAGATGGTTCTGAAGGGACTACCGAGTCACCTCATAGGCGGACCGTTACGTTCTCTGTACTCAAGTTAGGGACCCAGTTCTTCTAAGGGGTCCTCTTCCTTTACCGTTCGGTAAGGTCATAAGAACGGACCTTTTAGGGTACCTGTCTCATCGGACCGTTCCGATATCAGGTACCCCAACGTTTTCTCAGTCTGTACTGAATCGTTGATCTGTTCTTGTCGTCGTTAGTGAGAGACGGAAAGATAACATGGGATTGGTCGTTTGGTCCAAATAGTCTCCCGATGATACGTTCTTCGAATTGACTCAGATTGCCTTTTTCTTCGTGTCTGTTCATGACAAGGAAGAGTAAAACGGAGAACGGAGTACGGGAACATCTTCGATCACCGATCTCTGTCGTTAAGTCGTCCAGGGAAAGACGGGTTCTTGATCCATTTGTCATAGGTAGTTTCTACCTGACCAGTCCAGGAGGGATAAGGGTGGCTGCTGATACATCCTTCATCCTACTCCCTCTTCTACGGTTGTCACCCTAGCAAAAGAAATTCTCTTGTGACGAAAACTGTTTTGAGTGTGTCGATAAAGAGTGAGAGGAGGAGAAGACCCTTAGGATAATATGAATACAGTCTTTTAAACTGTCACAGGGGGTCCAGGAAATCAGAGTCAAGTAAAAAGAAGTAAGAAAAAAGAAAGACGAGAGACTGACCTGTTAAAGTTAATTGGATAGAAGTTCAAGAAAGAGGACGGATAAGTTTAGATGACAACATAAAAAGAATCTTTTACAAGAGACACATTGTTAAAGAGACGGGACTCTCTCACGACTCAATACACTGTATATCTGTTCGGGAAACGCAATCAGGAACTCCCTCGGTACTCTGTCCAATTTCGTCACTTCGAGACGAGAAAGTACTGTTTCTCGAGAAGGGGGAGGTGGTGGCCTTGGGTGGGACCCGTACGTCCGTCGATAGATTTTTGACAGTACCTAGGTCACTACCTTTCTGTCTTGTTCCCACTCACTTTTGTGGTGTCCCGAAAGGACAGTCCGCAGGTAAAGGAAGACGAATACACAAACGAGCCGACGACGTGTCGAGAGACACCACAAACGGAGACACATGTCCATTTACACGATTTCAAAGGACAGAAAGATTCGACAGGAGAAGGACCTGGAAACCGACGTCTCTCTTCTGAAAAGTACCGGAAAAAACAAATGTAGACAACCGTAAAGGTCCAAGGACCGAAGAGATCCTGAGTGAACCCAATGTACTCCGTTTTCCTTCGAGTCCCTCGAGTGACGAGATAGTGAGGAGTTCGGGGTTCAAGGATCCGATCAGACCGAAGAGAGGTTTAAGAATACAAAAAGAAAATGTACACCAGGTCCCAAAGATTGAAAGGAATTGTCCAACTCATCCTTTTTTTTTTTATGTGGATTATGTCGAACAGGCTTCACCTTTCTTTCGTACTACGAAGGAAGAAAGGGACTTCTCATTTGGAGACTGGTCGAACCGATCAGATGGAAGAACCGTCATCCGTTCAGTTTTACTATAATTTCAATAAATTAAGAACAAGCCGGTGGATCTAAGAGGACAACTTATTTATTCCAGGATCTAACACTTCTATTGATACCAAATGAACTTATGTGACGAGATTCTTAAGGGAATTTACCGGGTCATCCGGGTTCCACCACTTATATTTACTAGAGACATTTACCGTACTTTTACGGGAACATGGAGAACGAGGAATAGTCAGATATGTTTTCAAAACTCACACTAATCCTTTACTGATCCTTTTTGCCGTTTCAATATCGATGATCTTACTAGTGTGGTTAAAACACCATCACCTTTTCCTCGTTGTTGGGACCATGATCTCTTCCCTTGTGGAATCTGGGACCTTTCAAACACAAACAACCTTCCCTTCTAACAAGTACGAGAGAAACATACGATCTGGGTCGTGACGTCGGATTCGTCTTGTTGGTATACCAGACACTTTTGTCTTTTTAACCATACTTATGCCGAAGAGGACCTGACAAGAAAACACGGACTACAGTAGTTACCTTCGACGAGTTGTACCTAAGGGTTGGGGGATACACATGTTTGGATATTTAGTCGTGTTGAAACAAAGTCATACCGCCCAAGTTTACGTATACGAAAACCACAGACGGGTAGAACTTAATACGGAGTACTTACTGCGACGAGTATATTGAACTATTCACTACATTACTACTAAGATTAGTTCAAATTGTTATTTAAATTTTGACTTGGTTAGACATAGGGAACCTCAATATACAAACAATAACCCTTCTTTCTTGTAGAGAGGTAACCCTTCCTACCAACGAGAAACCAGGGAAAAATCTTTAATTTGGTTTCTGGTCACACAGGTTAACAGAACGTACCCAGTACTACTTATAATATACTGTAGGTTCGACAAATATAGGACCTTATAAGTGTCAACTGACTTATAAGTGTTATAATAAGTGTTATAATATAAGTGTCAACTGACTTAGACCCTAGGATCCTCTGTACTGACTCGAATTAGTACGTCTAACCAGAGTAGGACGATATATTTAAAGACGAGTGTCAACGACAAACAAACTATTCGACACAAGTCGAGAAAATACTGGGGGACCTGACATCGGACGGTCCGAGGAGACAGGTACTCTAAAAGGTCCATTCTTATGACCTTACGCACCGGTAAAAGACGACGTCCCATAGAAGGGTTGGGTTCCTAGTTTGGTCACAAAGGACACAGAAGACCTAACGTCCGTCTAAGAAATGGTGATTCGGTGTTCCCTTCGGGACGATTATCACCTAAATTAATTGACAACAATCTCTTTTTAGTTTATCTAAATTAGAGTCAGAAACAGTAAGTCTCTTTATTCTTGTCACCTACCTCACCGTTTGAGAGTTCTTTTTGAAGATCTTTACTTATGTTAAATCTTGGTACTTCACTTACAACAACTTTCCGTCAAGTGACACTCAGAGAATATGAAGATGTACTACAAGACCCAAATGGTTGTTGCATTCCAGTAATGGTGAGTTGGACTTGGTAAAGAGTCTCAACACGAACGTCGCACATTGGAACTACCTACCACATGACAGAAGAGACTCTGTTTCTCACTCGAACGAATGGCGAACCGTTATCGTTATGGTTTATCGTTACTTAAGGAGTTCGAACGATAAGTAGTCGACACTGTGTTAGGAAGTACGTATCGTAGGTAAATGTGGGGACTTGAGACCACAACCTCTTCTGAGAACTCTCAGGAAACCTGACGTTCCTCTAGGTTGGTCAGGTAAGACTTCCTCTAGTTGGGACCCTAAAGAAACCTCCCTTACTACGACTTCGACTTTGAGGTCGTGAAACCGGTGGAGTACTCTTCTCAACTGAGTAACCTTTTCTGAGACTACGACCCTTCCTAACCCCCGTCCTCCTCTTCCCCTGCTGTCTCCTACTCTACCGACCTACCGTAGTGACTGAGCTACCGGCACTCAGACTCACTTGGGGCCCTCAACCACTACCTGTCCTTCCGGACCGGACGACGCTAAGTACACCAGCGTTTCTCAGTCTATACTGACTCACTGACTTGACTTGACTTGACTTTAGTGGTACTCTCTGAATACCTGTTTCCGTTGACTTCGTTTATATGATCACAAGTACGACGAACGACACAGGATTCATCATCATAGGAAGTAGAGACTATGTCCTAAACACTGAAATGACTATCGTGGTTTCTTTGTTGTTCGATAATCGGACATTCTCTCATTCTAGACGACGACGACGACGTCGATTCAGCGAAGTCAACACAGGCAGAGACACGCTGGGGTATCTGCCGTCGGGTGGTCCGAGACGGCAGGGACCCTAAGAGGTCCGTTCTTGTTACCTCACCCAACGGTAAAGGAAGAGGTTCCGTACTTTCACTTTTCACTTTCACTTTATCGAGTCAGCACAGGTTGAGAATCGCTGGGGTACCTGACGTCGGATGGTCCGAGGAGACAGGTACCCTAAGAGGTCCGTTCTCATGGCCTCACCCCACGGTAACGGAAGAAACATCAGTCTAGTTCTGGACTGTTTTGGGACAGACGGTGGAAATCTCTATGATATTATTTATGAACTTAATGAAAACTCTTTTTACAAAGGGGTTTGACCCGATTTTACCTAGAAAAGACTTCCTATAAGAAATATCGGAATGTACCCTGAATTGATAATAAAGATTACTTTACGAAATCGTTAAGACAATGTATGACATTACCTTATTTCTGAGGACCCTTTAATCACAATGTGGGAGTTTACTGATAATTAGTACACTCCTTGGATTATGGTCATGTGTTAGTTTTCATCTTATTTTTACTTGGTCGGGAGACTGGTATTAATACTAGAGATTAGTTTCGAATTTTTTTTTTTTTTGTTGAATAAAGGATATTTTACAAAGATGGTTCCGATTAATAAACTTATACAAAGGACTCTGAAAGAGAACGTCATTAAACTTTAGTTTAAAACTGTGCGCGAGTATTAATAAACTGAACTTTAAGGAAAATATAAAAGGTTTCAGAAACCCTGTACAGAAAAAAAAAAAAAAAAAAGAGAAAATGCATAAAGTGAAGTCCCAAAGATCGAAAGTTCAACTGGTCTAAGTAACTCTAATGTGGACTATTTCACTTCAGTCAACTGACTACTGTCTGACTCTGGGACGCACCTAGATTAATAAATGGTCTCGGATGTCTCGTTTCCTTCCGACCTTGGACTCAGAAGTTCATTGTCGGTCTCTATTGACTTCATATGGTGTATTCTTCGTTACTCTTGTATGTACATCAATTCTCAAAGTTCCCACCTTTACTGTTCTTCCCTTTTCCTTTCGTTTCTCCCTCTTCCGGGTGTGTTGTAAATAAATCATCTATAAATAGTGGACTGATGATACCAGGTCAGTGACAAGATCTGTGATTCTCGTCTCGGGTACTCGTCTTGTGTGTTGTCATGACTGGAGTGTCCTGAATATTAGATTGACCTCAATGATCGTTACTTATATAACTGTACAGTTAGTTTTTATGCGGACGAGTAAAACCAATAGTAACCCTTTACTATTCCCACAAACTATGTCTCAATTCTTTTCCAAACACCCACCGATGTGATCAGTCCTTCAAGTCGTTTTCAGTCTTCCAAAAGAGATGTCATCACTATAAACCTCTTCTTTTATCTTTGGGTGAGATCATAAGAACGGACCTTTTAGGGTACCTGTCTCTTCGGACCACTTGATGTCAGGGACCCCAGTGTTTTCTCAACCTGTGTTAAATCACTGGTTTATATTTGTTCACTATAAACTGGTCTCTGGACTTCTTACTTTTATTCAGTCAGAGTGGTTCTAGACCCCCTCCTTTTAACGTCTATTTACTTTCTTATTCTGGGTTGCACCCTGTTTTACACTGTTCAAATCTTTTGACTTTCTAGTCGTAGCACTGACGTGTTTCTCAGTCCCTTCTCTCAATACTTGATTCTGACTTCCCAGTCCACCCTAAGTGTAACACGACTTAGAACATATCGTATTGGTTCTCAAACATAAAATAAGATCTCCGTTGTCTTTAGGTAACTTCGTAAATCCGTCCATCGTTTTTGAAACTAAATATTAAATTTTTTGTGACAACGATGGTCAATCTAATCACGAAGAGTTTAAACTTTCACCATCTTAGTGGACCCCTAAACAATTTTACTTCTAAGTTTAAGTCATCTAAACCTCATCTAGGACCCTAAGACGTGTTCAAGATTATAACGACCAGATATAAAACTTATAGTTTTGAGACCCATTATGTGAAACTCTCTTTTCTCTGTTCAATCTTCCATTGGACCTGGTCTTGTCACAAAAGGTTTAAAACAAATTATGTAGAATAAAATACTTCTCCCTCTCCCACACTACTAAACCCTCTGACCGCAACTTTATACATATTATGGTATATACTTTACTCAGCGGTCAGGTCTAAGCTACGTGCTATGACCTACGAACCCCGACCACGTGACCCTGCTGGGTCTCCCTCCCATACCCCTCCCTCCTCCCAAGTCCTACTCCTTGTGTACATACGGACACCGCCTAAGTAAAGTTATATACCGTCTTGGTTATGTTATAACATTTCAAATTTTCATTTTATTTTAAAATTTTTTATTTTATTTTTTTTCTTTTCTAGTCAAGTTAAGTCAGTGAGTCAGCACAGGTTGAGATACGTTGGGGCACCTGACGTCGTACGGTCCGAAGGGACAGGTAGTGGTTGAAGGTTTTGAACGAGTTTGAGTACAGATATCTCGGTCACTACGGTAGGTTAGTAGAGTAGGAGACAGTAGTAGGGGAAAAGGAGGACGGAAGTTAAAAAAGTCGTAGTCCTAGAAAAGGTTACTCAGTCAAGAAGTGTAGTCCACCGGTTTCATCACCTGGAAGTTAAAGTTGTAGTTGGAAGGTCACTTATAAGTCCTGAACTAAAGGAAGTCCTAACTGACCAAACTAGAGGAACGACAGGTTCCCTGAGAGTTCTCAGAAGAGGTTGTGGTGTCAAGTTTTTGTGGTTAAGAAACCGTGAATCGAAAGAAATATCAAGTTGAGAGTGTAGGTAGGTACTGATGACCTTCTTGGTATCAAAACTAATCTACCTTGAAACAGTCATTTCATTACAGAAACGAAAATTTAAACGACAGATCCAAACACTATCGAAACTTCGCAGAAAATCAAAGTACCGACGTCAGTGGTAGACGTCACGAAAACCTCGGGTTCTTCTATTTTAGATAGTGACAAAGGTGACAAAGGGGTAGATAAAGGGTAGACGGTACTTCTGGTCTACGGTACTAGAATTAAAAAACTTACAACCCAAAATTCGGTCGAAAAAGTGAAAATACTTTTATATAATCAAGAATAAGAGACACTCCATGAGACTACAAAAGATTAGAATAAAAAATAATTTTTTATACATTATTGTTTTTGGAATGACTAATTCTCCTTTAATTTTGACTTTAAAAAGTGAATCATTTTACTGAATTTCATCATTATATTCATTTATATTCATTTTATTGAATTTCATCATTATATTCATTTATATTCATTTTATTGAATTTCATCATTATAGGACTGAACCATATCATAATCTTTCCGTCGGCGAAGTACCCAACGACAACTTCGGTGTCGAACCACTTTTTAAAGAAGTACCTTTGGTTTGTAAATTACAGTACAAAAAAGGGAATAAGTTCGTTAAAGTGAAGGTAACTTTGATGTTGAATTTACTACAAACAAGTATTTTTATAACAGATATTATGACGTATTAACCTTTTTATGGTTTCTCACTAATTAAAAAATTTATGTAGATTTATTACCTTTAATCGGTTAGTAAATTTTAATACGGAAATCATATACAAAAGACTGTACCTTTATAGATGTTACAACTCTTTTTGTTTATATAAATATTTAAGGCCCATATAATATCAGGGAGAGTGTCTTTTTATATCGACATATTATGTACATGGTTTTTAAGACTTTTGACCACTATCAGTATTGGAAATACGTTACTTTAATACCATCACAAGAGAAAAATTTACACAAATATAGAAGATTAAATAAGTTTTAATTATATATATTAATTTATTATTTTAAAATCGAATTAAATTTAAATTTTATGATCTGAGGAAGGAAGTTTGAGACCTAGGTAAAAAATAGAAATCACCTTCTTCGTTAACTGTTTTCCAGTCTCACAGACTCAAGACAAGGGTCGAAGGTAAAACCATATTCAGTACGAAATTCACCGGTAAGTTTAGGACATCTAGGATTAAGAAAGTGGATACTTTACTTACCGTACCTGACTAAGTCATAAAGGATTTCAAACTAACTACGTTCTCCAGTACCATCCGTCATGTATTTTCTTTGAACATTAACAACGTCTATTCCATAATAAAATTAAACATTATACAATGTATATTCCATAATAAAATTAAACATATCTTTTTTATATTGGACGTGTACTTTATGTACCAAAGTATATAGTCTCGTCTAGTCTAGTCAGTGAGTCAGTACAGGTCGAGAAACGCTGAGGTACTTAGCGTCGTGCGGTCCGGAGGGACAGGTAGTGGTTGAGGACCTCAAGCGGGTCTGAGTGTAGGAAGCTCAGTCACTACGGTAGGTCAGTAGAGTAGGAGACAGCAGGGGAAGAGGAGGACGGGGGTTAGGGAGGGTCGTAGTCTCAGAAAAGGTTACTCAGTTGAGAAACGTACTCCACCGGTTTCATGACCTCAAAGTCGAAATCGTAGTAAGGAAGGTTTCTTTAGGGTCCCGACTAGAGGAAGTCTTACCTGACCAACCTAGAGGAACGTCAGGTTCCCTGAGAGTTCTCAGAAGAGGTTGTTGTGTCAAGTTTTCGTAGTTAAGAAGCCGCGAGTCGGAAGAAGTGTCAGGTTGAGAGTGTAGGTATGTGCTGGTGTCCTTTTTGGTATCGGAACTGATCTGCTTGGAAACAACCGTTTCATTACAGAGACGAAAACTTATACGATAGATCCAACCAGTATTGAAAGGAAGGTTCCTCATTCGTAGAAAATTAAAGTACCGACGTCAGTGGTAGACGTCACTAAAACCTCGGGTCTTTTTATTTCAGACTGTGACAAAGGTGACAAAGGGGTAGATAAAGGGTACTTCACTACCCTGACCTACGATACTAGAAGCAAAAGACTTACAACTCGAAATTCGGTTGAAAAAGTGAGAGGTGAAAGTGAAAGTAGTTCTCCGAAAACTCAAGGAGATATGAAAGACGGTATTCCCACCACAGTAGACGTATAGACTCCAATAACTATAAAGAGGGTCGTTAGAACTAAGGTCGAACACAAAGAAGGTCAGGTCGCAAAGAGTACTACATGAGACGTATATTCAATTTATTCGTCCCACTGTTATATGTCGGAACTGCATGAGGAAAAGGATAAACCTTGGCCAGACAACAAGGTACAGGTCAAGATTGACAACGAAGGACTGGACGTATGTTTAAGAGTTCTCCGTCTAGTTCACCAGACCATAAGGGTAGAGAGAGTCTTAAAAGGTGTCAAAGAACACTAGGTGTGTCAGTTTCCGAAACCGTATCAGTTATTTCGTCTTTATCTACAAAAAGACCTTGAGAGAACGAAAAAGTTACTAGGTCGTTTACAACCGTTAAACTAGAGACCAAGGAGACGGAAAAGATTTTGGTCGAACTTGTAGTCCTTCAAGTGCCAAGTGTATAACGACTTCGGACCGAACCTCTTAAAATCCGTAGTGAACTGATCGCACACTCTACTCACGTTAACACGCGATCAAACTCGTAAGAAACCGTAACGGAAAGAAACCAAAGTATATATTGTAAGTAATTTTGTTCCTATTGAAAAACGTGTCAGTCATTCATTCAAATTATAATTTAATCATTTATTAACATATTTACCATGTGTCTATATTTTTTATAGTACTTCTGATACTTGATTACTCATACTACGATGACCACCCATGTCGTACCACTTTTGAACGAAAGACTTGACCTCGGACTCGTGTTTCTCCGGACGGGAGAGTGGACTTCCTATCTGTCACTTTTCTTTAGAGCCGTTTGTACGGGTCCTCCTCATGTCAAACGTGACTCCTTACTTAAAAGTTATCATTGTTTTCCTTTAAATTAAGTTATATTTAAGTCTAAGTAGTGTATTCCCTCCCTATCTAATAGGAACTAAAGACAAACCTCTGTCTCTAAAATTCTTTTGAGGGTAAGTAGACGACTACCTGTAGATCCAACGAAGGTACAGGACCGATAATATTTGTCACGACGCTACTTGTAACCCTATGTGTACAGAGAAAGGAAAGACCAAAGGAGTCACACATACGGGTCGTCACCCTAACGACCTAGTATTCCGTCAAGATAAAGGTCCAAAAATTCCTTAGAGGTGTGACAAGAGGTATCACCGACATGATCAAACGTAAGGGTGGTTGTCACATTCTCCCAAGGGAGTGTACATATGGACACCACCTAAGTAAAACTATAAACCGTTTTGATTATGTTAATACATTTCAAATTTTTATTTTATTTTAAATTTTTTTTTTTTTCTTTCTTTTGAGGGAGACACCTATTCCTTTGTGGAAGTAAGAGTGGGGTTCCCATCTGGGGACAGTTCTCCGGGTCGACCGTCAACACCCTGTCCGACGTCCACGAACCTCTCACGACGCTGCGTTTCGTGTTTTCATCTATCGACTCAGAGGTCCCACCCTCCGACTCTATACGTTTTGTGACATTTGGAAGAGAAAAGGGTCCTCAAGAAATTTTAAAAACAGACGGAGGAGAAAGACCGAACTAACTTAATTTCTGTTTCTATGTTCAGGAAAGGGTCCGAGGACGAGCTTGGTTTGATTCACCATTTTACAAAAGAAAACTATTCATGTTAATTCTAGTAGTACACAAGAGAGGACCTATGAGTCCTTACTTCCTGAGACCAGGTTACATATAACCGACGAGTGGGGACAAACTTGTCTCTTGGTATCTGTTTCCTCTATATAATTACCGGTTAATAAAAAACTTTCTTATATAAAGGAAAAGTGTTAGGGGGGTCCACTGGGATCATTGTGATCAGTGGGAAGATATTGAAAGTCTAAATAACTCTAATGATCCTAGACGAGAAAAATAAGTATCGAAGTTTTGGTCGTTTGAGTGTCATGTCGACGGTTTTTTCTTGGTCCTTACTTTGAGGGTTTCTGGAGGTAAAAAAGGTAAGAGGTCTGAGTACTCTTGAGTCCAACCTTAGACACCCGAGAGTCTGTGATGGTGCAGTTCATTGAACAAATAGACTCACGTATAAGTACTTAAACGACAGTGTTCTTGGACTTTCTGAGGAGTCGTTTAGTCTTTAGTCTAGGTACGGGGACACGTGTGTGAGTGGGTCGTAGAAGACTAGAGACTTCCCCATTGTACCTCTCTCCTGGTGTAGTTCTAGTTCACGTCCCAGCAACGTCTCATCAACCTCTCTATGTGGATGATAAATAGAGGATCTAAAAAGAGAAGAGAAAGATGAATATATTTTAAGAACTGGTAGATGGTACATGTTCTGTATTTTTAACTTATTAATTTTAGTTGGGAGAGGTCCCTTTTGGAGCATTCTAAGAAAAGAGAGGCTAGTCACGTTTTGGAAGAGTTTCTCGCCTATATATACTTAAATCAATAACTGTGACATCGAGTCCTATTAATAGAATATAGGCCTGAGACAAAGTATTCAGAACATACCTAAGAAGAAGGTTAGATGTAATTTAATATGTTCTTCCTTCCATAACAGTAAAAGACACGTATTACAGACGCTCTATTTCTTTTGTTTGTGTTTTCTGTCATCGCCAGAATAGTTTATAACAGTAGTCGAAGCAGTTGTAAAACGAAAATATGAGTCAGCTGTAAGATGATCAACGACCTAGGGTGTCTCTCAACTGGAGAGGGAAAATTAGTTTTAATAGTAGATGAAGTCCTATCATTACGAGAGACACATGGCAGGTAAACTGAAAAACAACAGTGACATTCAGTACCAATAGTCCCTTTGTTCTGGAGAGGGTCACAGGACACACATGGTGGAATCCAACAATTTCCCCGAGTGACATATTAACCTAACTTTACACGTTAAGAGAGGGAGGTCCTGGTGGTCCCTACCTCCTGAGACAAGGTGAACCAAAAACGGTGAGTACGGACAAGTTTTTCGTTTCTCTCTAGACTCTCTATCGAGTGGGTAAAAATAACAAAAGATTAAACGTGGAGAATGAGGAGAGGTCTTACTTAGGGGGACTTGGTATTGTACCGGGGTTTAAGAAGAGAGGAAGATGGGGTTCGTTATATACGTTATGTGGAAAAACTTTTGGAAATTATTATAAGGGACCTGAATGACACAGTTGGACCGATTTTGAGAAGTAATTGAATGTTGTTTTTACTTCGGTGTCTTGGTGGTCCCTCCCAGAGTGTACGTAGAGGTAAGAAGACGTGCCCCGACAAGGGGTTGTGATTGAACAGATAAGTTGTGGAAAATAAAAAAATGTAATTGTTTCCTAAGAGTCCCTAATACGAATCGGTTAGTCTCTGATGTTGGGATAATTCGGTTTCTGGTCTAAAACGTCGAAGTATGAGTTAGTATGGGTGTCCGTTCCGGTCACGTTTATGACGGTAGACCCTAGTCTCGATACCAACGAGTCTTGGAACCCAATCCGAAGAACGATCCAAAGGAAGAGTGATAAAACTTGTATTATGACTCATATTCGGGGACATTCAGAGACATTTGTCTCATCCAATCATGTATTTTGTACAAATTTTTGGGGCCATACTTAAGACTGAATAACCTATCCTCTCAATTCGGAGTCAAAAGAATAGACTTTTATATATACCATTGTGAAAGGACTGTAAAAACTTTCTAAATTTTCTGTACTACACCTGATAGTCGTATTACCGTTTCCTCCTTCGGGATAGAGAGAAAGGAGGAGTCTGTACCTGAATTGTTACTATAATCGTTGTTATATGGAACTTCCTGTTACGGCTTAGGTCAATTTTCATTTACGTGAGGGCCTTCTTGTTCGACTCCCATCAGTGTAAATGTCCCCTCTCTTCTCGTTGAAGTGAAGTGGGTGTAGGCAGGGAGTCGGTCTACCCGAGTCGGGTCATGGTTCCTACCGGGCACGGGTAGCACAGGGGGTACCCCTCCCCTCACTAAGACCTCGAACGTGGGCTGGAAGTCAGGAGAGACCCACGGAAGACACCCCACCGAAAGATAGAACGGAGCATGGGTCATACTGTCCGTCTCTCGTTAGGGAGCCCTGTCACTCTTTGTTTCCTTTTACGTGCTGTAGACAAAACGACGGTCAGAACGAGACACTTGAACCTTCTCGTCTTGACTCCAAGAAGGAGGTGTTCCCTTTTCTCTCGATTACCCCCCTCCTCTTCCTCGACCGGAATGAGGATAGTAAAGTCTCATCCTTACCAGAGATAGAGGGGGATAAGTCCTACCTCGTCTCGGGCCAGGGAACCCTATCATTCCTTGTTCTCTTCCCTCTCACACCAAGGTGTTGATCGTGACGGGACGTTCTGACCCTTAGTCACGTCTTGACCAAAATTGGGGTGTGTCTCACTTCCCCCGGTATACGGTCTATTAAGTTTCGTAGGGGGTACCTCGGTACCTCAAAGATGAACGAAGTCCAGTATGAATCGTGACTTACTGACCGTCCCGAACCAGTGACCTTGTCGATCGTCGTTTCCCTTTTTCTTACCACACCATAATGTCGATCATGACTAGACGTTCCACCTCTTTCCTATCTTGACTCCACAAAGGAGGTTTACTTTTCTGTCCTTTGGTTGCCCAGGAACAGGTTTAAAGGAGTCCTCATGTGAGGGTTTTCCTGACCAGAGATAGAACGGAGTATAAATCGTGACGACTGACTCCTTCCAGAGAAGATCAGTTCTGGTCTGGTATTTATGACCCTCTCCATGGACGACGAAGTTTTCGAGTGTGTTGTTTCGTTTAGATGTTCTACGTATTACTTAACTCTTTTGTACTATGTTAGTTTCCGTCCTTTATTTAAAGGTCATTGGTTGACTTTCTTTACCTTTAGACACTTAATGGAATTTTTCACAATTCACATCTTCGAACACTTTTAAAAGAATAACGAAGATAAAAGAGTCACTTTATTCTCCGGTTGTTTGTGAACTCTCACACCTATAGACTCCTAAATAAGGTTTGAACTGTATATTACGGGTTTCTAAAACTGTCGTTTTATTACCGTTTTCTATATAGTGTATTTGTGAATGGAATTTTTTCGATAGTATAATAGGGGAGCATATTGTTTGATCCGGAAGTCTTATCCTAATAATCTCGGCTTCTGTGTGCGTGTAATTTAGTTACGATAACCAAGACAAAGAGACCCCTTGGGATTATGTCTCTTGAAAATTTTAAGTATTTCTCTAAAGTATTCGTTTTTTGGTATCAGAGTTTAAACATACATGGATTTATTATATATAACAATCAAAATGTATGAAAACACTTGTAAACAATATAAAGTGTTATTTTAATAAAAATTTGTAACTACCGAGTTTCTTTACCAATTAATATTTGCGAATGAAGTCTCTTCCTTCTTTTGTCTTAGTCAGGTCCTTTTAGTTCTCGTCTTCTCGACTCTCTTCTGTTCTCTCCTCTCTCCGTTTCCCTCGTCCTCTCCTTCTCCTCTTTCTTCCTTTCTCGGAATCTGGTGTCTCGACAGGTATGGACAAGACGAATTTAATCCCTACTCTCCAAACTTTATGTCAATAGTTAAAAGTTGTTGTGGGAGTTGTCTTCGTTCCTATCAATGATTTCATCTAAAAATGTTTGAAGTAGTTTTTAGTTACACCGTTGTCCTTTTTTTAAGTTTTTACAGGATGTTTAGTTACTGTCTCAAGTTTTGTGACTCTGTCGACGTCTAAAGTTCCGTAAAGTTCATCTACACTAAGGAGGTTTGAGATTTAAGGTCAGGAGTATTAAATTTAGAAGAAGTTCTTCTGTCTACCGTGTTTTAGCAAGAACAAGAGGTCACAACTAACAGGTGGAGGGTAGGAACACACCTGATTAACACTTGTACAAAAATCGCTGAAACGGACCCAGGGGATGACTGTCTCGTCTATCAAAGGTAACGGACTCTCAAAAGAGCTTGTGGTGTCAAGTTTTCGTAGTCAAGAAGCCGCGAGTCGAAAGAAGTGTCAGGTTGAGAGTGTAGGTACCCAATCCCCTTGTTAAAGTGTAATGGAAGTAGTGAGGAGGGGAGTTTCGTGTGTCGACCCGAAGTCCTCTTTGTAAGAACTGGACACTAAAGAGGTGTCTCCTTTCACTCCTGGACACTCATTCCTAGACGAGAGGTCGAAACCCTCTTGGATGTCTTTTCGGAGTGGGGAAAGAGTGGAGTGGGTCTTATGAATCCACACGACGAGTCGACCCCTCACCCCTCGTGGACCCTTGTCGTCGGTCCAGAGGTCCTCCCGTAATTTTACCTGTGCAAAGGATGATGACCCCGTGGTCGAGGTAGTCCTGATGGGTGGTTACCGACCCCTACGGAACGGACGGTTAGTAGTTTTCACCGGGTCCCTAAGGTCGGTAGTATGTTGCAGACTGAGTTCGTGGTGGGGTGGAACAGTGACGAGGGTCCCGTGTTTCTTGTCGGTCTCACTCCGAAACGTCTACTACCGTGGGGTGAGGTCATGAGAACGGACCTTTTGGGGTATCTACCTCCTCGGACCATCCGACGTCAGGTACCCCAGCGATCCTCAGCCTGTGCTGATTCACTGAAGTGAAAGTGAAACGTGGAAGTACGTAACCTCTTCCTTTACCGTTGGGTGAGGTCACAATAACGGACCTCTTAGGGTCCCTGCCCCCTCGGACCACCCAACGGCAGATACCCCAGCGTGTCTCAGCCTGTACTGACTTCGATGAATCATCGTCGTCATTCGTACACGTCTTCCGCCTGGGTGAGACGACCGGACCTTCTTTGTTCTGTCTACATTCGTCGGTTGTAGGGGGATTCCTTTCCTTCTTTTTACCTCAAATAGTTGTGGCTCTGACCGGACGATCCTAGCTCTCTTTCGGTACTTCAAACGTCATTTAAAAGGTCTGTCCTCTTTCGTTTATGTGGTAAACTAAACGTTAGTAAACTTGTACTGTAAAAGTTTAGTGAAAGATAGAAGTCAAGTCAAGTCAAGTCAAGTCAACAAGTCAGCACAGGCTGAGAAACGTTGGGGTACTTAACGTCTTGCGGTCCGGAGGGACAGGTAGTGGTAGAGAGTCTCAAGTGAGTCTGAGTGCAGGTAGCTCAGTCACTACGGTAGGTAGGTAGAGTAGGAGACAGTAGGGGAAGAGGAGGACGGGAGTTAGGGAGGGTCGTAGTCTCAGAAAAGGTTACTCAGTTGAGAAGTGTACTCCACCGGTTTCAAGACCTCAAAGTCGAAGTCGTAATGAAAAGGAGTTTATGTGTTTTTTATATATGATAATGAACCGTGATTTCCTTTTGTGTACAGTGTAAAAGAGTCATTCTTTCACCAGTTACACGTATTTTCCCTACAGTTTCATTTTAACATTAAATAATTATAAAGAGTATCTAAATAAAGTTTCGACTACACACCCTTGTTCTGTTACTTTACCCCTTACGAGTCAAGTTATAAATTATAATTCACCTTTTTCTATGATTAATTCTATCCTTAAATATTTTTCTCATTTGACTTATAATCGTTGTAACACACTAGTATCTGAACAGTTATAGTATAATTAATATATTTCGTAAAAGAATATAAACCGTACATTAAACATACTAGTCTTTTTATACGACAAAAGTTTCGTGTTATAAAAATTCTGGGTAAGTATTATTCCTAACACTATACCTATTGTCCCCCTCATAAATATCTTCTCCTCAGACTTACCGTTTTACATTTCAACCAGAATGTTAAAGTTTTATTTAGTCATTTAATGATTGAGAGAAGTCCTTAAGTCATTCGTTGTCCATAGGTTGTTGTACAAGATTGGGAAAGATCGATGGGAACTCGGATTATAAGAATAGGTTACGAAAAATACCGAAGGAACTATCGAGTCAACCATTTCTTAACGGACGTTAAGACCTCTGGGTCAAGCTAAGGACCCAGACCTTCTAGGGGACCTCTTCCCTATCCGATGGGTAAGGTCATAAGAACCCGAAGGGGACACCGAGTCGACCATTTCTTAGACGGAAGTTACGCCCTCTGGACCCAAGCTAGGGACCCAACCCTTCTAGGGGACCTCTTCCTTTTCCGATGGGTGAGGTCATAAGACCGGACCTCTTAAGGCACCTGACATATCAGGTACACATCCTTTCTCAACCTGTACTGACTCACTGAAAGTGAAAGAAAGTGTACAAAAAATACTGATCGTGTAGTCAAAGGTGGACGTCTGTTTGTTATATTGCAAACAGTATAAACTTCCAACGTGGTTTCCTTCCCCCGACGGGGTCAGTGTACAAACTCATGTCTGTCTTCTACGGACCCTTCGTGACACATGAACGACGTGTCTTCATCTGTCGACTCAGAGGTCGAAGTCACCAACGCTACACGTCCCTCTCTGCAAACTAACAGAATAAGTTATTTTGTCACTCAGAGACCAGAAGGAGAAACGGGAACAAACTTGCTTATCGATATTCCTTGACCCCTGGAAAGGGTCCAAGAACGAATATGGTTCCCTTTATGCGACTCAATGGTAGACATATTCACGTCCACTATTGTCTCGACAAAGGAAGGACCTGTGAGTCCCATCCTGAGACGAGGTGGAACAAGGGTTCCGACTGTGGATGCCTCTTTCATCTTCAGTCTCTTTCCTCTTCTCAACAGTCTAATAAATCGAGATCTCAAATGAAAAGGAAAAGATGTTATTGATCTTCTTTGGACTTATTTAAGTCAGAACCGTACATTTCTTATAGACGATTATGTGAGATAAAAGGAATTTAGGAATTGAGTGTCAGGTCGACATCGGTGTTCTTACACTAATTTCAAGGTTACCTACAGAAGTAACAAAAAGGGTAAATCCTAGTTAACACCTAGACGTCAGTGGTCGGTCTTCTCGACGAAGACAATGGTTCAGTAGGGAAGAAAAGAGATCACCAAAGAAAGTGACAGATGGGTCGGTTATTCTTTTTCCGAGACGAAGACGGGGTTCGGATGGATAGATAAGTCTTGGGTGAGTTACTTGGGAGGTGTACAAGACTAGTCGTCTCCACGTGGCGGTAGGCCACCAGTGTAGAGATGGATGACTTGAGAGACCAATTTACAGAAATAGTATGGACACGGATACTCCCTGAGACTACGTATTTCTGTCGTTTCTAGTTTGTTTAATACAGAATCTAACTTTTAAATTTACGTGTCATTCTTACATCTCTAATTCTAAATATGGAGACGTGTGTTGACTCAGTAAAAATCATTCAATCTTCCTCCAATCATTCAATCTTACTACCCGGACTATAATCAAAACTTTAATCTTTTCGTACTACTAAGTGAGAATTTGTATTTTTATATTTTGAAAGGAAAAGTCGGGTATATGGTACGAGAAAACAGATGATGCCCCTCTTTTAGAAAGATTTTCTTTGTACATTCGGTTTCTTATCATATTCTCTTTTTTCTAGTAAACTATAAGACTTACGGATAAAAAAATTAAATTAAAATAAATTGAAATGTTATAACATAACCAAAACGGTATATAGTTTTACTTATACGGTGTCCATATGTACACAAGGGGTAGGACTTGGGAGGAGGGAGGAGGGAGGGGTATGGTAGGGAGACCCAGCAGGGTCACGTGAACGGACAATTGACACTGACATCAATTGTTATGACATGAAAAGTAAACTTTCAATGAACCTCACGTCTGGAATTTATTGACTGGTATTGTTGTTGTTCTGTTTTTGGGACCATTAATACACGTCACTTTTTACACAAGTGATTGGAATAGTCACAATAGTGAAGTTTTATATATGTATATAGTTTAGTAATATAATCTGTGGAGTTTGAGTGTGTATAGAATTTTCGTCACTCACTGAGTCGGAATCTCCTTAAAGGAGGTCTCATACTCATACTCAGTTAAGATGACCGTACGAAGACGACGGAACCGGCAGTGACCGAGTCTCAGATATAAGATAATAAAAAGAAGGTTAGAGGTGATGTTACAACAAAGGGGTTCTGTTACTGTAACTGTAAAGGGGTTATTTTCCAAGAAAGGTGTTCTGTAAAGGGGAATTGAAGACACTCAAAGGTCTTAATAGAAGGAGACGGTTTTGGTGAAACTAATGAACCTTAAAAGACCAATGGAGACACTCTTATTTCGGTTCTTTCGGAGTTATAACGGACACAGAAGATCTCTTTATCACGTTTATCTTCTAACTGGGATTTCTTGGGCAGTATTCTTTGCCAGGGACCCGTTGGTTCTGATGGAGTAAAGGTTTCCATCTTCGGGGAGAGGACACTAAACCTAAGAGACCGGGACACCTAATGTTTCTTATTTAATTGGAGACAAGGTATAGAGTATGGAAATCTTTAAATGTGTCGATACCACTTCTTATAGATGAGTTATATAATTTACATATAAATAATTTTACACACCCAAAATACACACAATTTGAAGAACGTAACGTCCGTCTAATAAATGGTAGACTCGGTGGTCCCTTCGGGTCCATTATGTATTTCAAACCTTGTTATAAAATACACTGCAAGAATTAAGTAGTTTCTGATTGAAGGTGAAAAGAAGACCTAAATCTTTCGTTAATAACGAACAATATTTAAGGAACCACCGAGTTTGTCATTTCTTAGGCGGACGTTACTCCCTCTGGACCTAAACTAGGGACCCAGTCCTTCTAGGGGACCTCTTCCCTTACCGTTGGGTGAGGTCATAAGAACGGACCTTTTTAGGGTACTTGTCTCCTTAGACCTTCCGATGTCAGGTACCCCAGCGTTTCTCAGTCTGTACTGGCTAGTTGATTGTGATGATATTTCTTAACACCTCTCGTGACCACAAGAAATGAATATTCATTAGAGTGAGTCCGGAGGATAAAATCACGGACGGTGTTTGGAAGTTGGGTCTGTATGTGTCCGTGAGCGTTCTCGTTGTGGTAGAAAGAGTTGATAAGTTTCTATTGACCAGGAAGAAAAGATTTGAGAAGGTGTCGTGTGTAACACTGTGGAGAGCGTGATTTGGATCCAAAGAAGAAGTAGATCAGACATTGTTTCGAAATTAAGAAGGAATGTGAAGAGTGGAAGACTTTAAAACAACTGTAGTGATACACGACACTAGAGGAATAGATAAGAAAAACACTAACGTCCAAATATGGGAAGACTAAAGAAATGATAGAATCTCTATTTACACATAATTTAGATGATACAAGTATGTTTAAAGTCTCTTTTGTAAAATAACGTGTTGTAAAACATAACAAATTTCATATGAAACTGTTCGTAAAATAAATATCTTTAAATTTTTATTTTAAACGTAAATTTGGTTAGATTATTTTTTAATCGATCTAAATTTGGTTGTTACGTATTGATTATATATGATCTAAATATGGTTGTCACGTATTGTTTTTATATAAGTACAATACTGATATCGAGTAAGCATTTCGGATGTTTATGTCGGAAACTTTTTTCATCTTCTTTTAAAAGTACTTCCACCTTCCTACTTCGTTTCTTTTTATAAAATTTCGTCGTCCGTAAAGTTCCAGTTATTGTAAAAATTAGTAAGAATGGTATTATCGGTGACGTTTTGGTCTTTTGTATACAACAAGTGAAGACACGAATTTTGAAAGAGGGTTCGTTGTTTTCATGAGGATCACACGGTTATTTGTCTACAATTAATTTATCCTAACGTGGTTATAAACGTTTCTGGTCGTCATATAAACGTCACGTTATGTCTCTAACTAACGAGATAATAAGAAAAGTTATGTGGTAGAAGAGAGTGAAGGAATAGAGAGTGTTAAAGTTCTAACAATGTTTTATGAGTTATAAAACGTTTTTAGATATTCCCTTTTAGACGTTTTCTTATGTATATGATACACATATGTATAATATGAGTGCATGTATTGTTAATGAAACGACATGTGGACTGTGATTGTGTTGTAACATATAGTTGATATGAAGTCAAATTTTAATTTTCAAAAATTTTCCAGTACCAAAAACCTCCGACATCGAGAGGATAAACCTCTTCCGTTACCGTTGGGTGAGGTCCTGAGAACGGACCTTTTAGGGTACCTGGCTCCTCGGACCATCCGACGTCAGGTACCCCAGCGATTCTCAGCCTGTACTGACTCGCCGAAGTGAAAGTGAAAAGTGAAAGTACGTAGCCTCTTCCTTTACCGTTGGGTGAGGTCACAAGAACGGACCTCTTAGGGTCCCTGACCCCTCGGACCACCCAACGGCAGATACCCCAGCGTGTCTCAACCTGTGCTGACTTCACTGGACCGTCGTCGTCGTCGTCGTCGTCGTCGTCGTCGTCGAGAGGATAATGAAGAGGACGTACGAGACAGTCCTTCTGTGACACGTTTAGTGGGGAAGAGACCACGTGAGACCGAGTCATATAACATATGTCATATTTCATATAACATATGACTTTCATATTATTTTGAGTCATTTCGTTTTGGGTAGTTCAACCGGACCTTGTTGGACGTCCCGTACCTAAAACTCACGTTCCTACTCGTTCCCTGATAACGTAACAAATACACCAAATTGGAACTTTAATGAAACCAGAAACTATTCCTTGGTAACCACAGTCTGTCAAAAATCGAAGTGATTATTCTACAACCCATTTCCCTTTCAAAGGGTCACTACGTCACCATTTCTTAGACTGACGTTACGTCGTCTGGGTCCGATCTAGAGACCCAGTCCTTCTAGGGGACCTCCTCCCGTACCGTTGGGTGAGGTCATAAGAACGGACTTTTTAGGGTACCTGTCTCCTTGGACCTCCCGATGCGTCAGGTACCCCAGGGTTTCTCAGTCTGTACTGACTTCACTGACTCATGAGTGTGTTCCCTTTAAAAATGAAAAACAAGGATACGAGATCTGTAACCATACTAAAAACATAGTTGGTCTCTGACTCACTTTTTGGTGGTATTTGAGACGACCCTGGTCTCCCCTAGTCTCTGTGAGTCGTAGGTCCGGGGTAACAACAAGTCTCAAACACGAGTCGAGGGGGACGTCAAAGACAGTGACACAGAGAGGTTCGTGTCATCATGTGTCGACTCAGACTGAGAACCGGACTCAGAAAGAGGTGCACCTTCCTCCATCAAAGACATAATATACACCGAAGTTTTGGAAACAACCAAGGGAACAGCAACCGGAAGTACCGAAAGTCCTCCTCGACACCTGGAAGAGGTCCTATGACCTGTATGGTCTTTTCTAATCCCATGGGTCTCCAACTTATTCACGTCAAATATCAGTGTCTTCAGGGAAGACTTGCTGAGTGCACCGGTAGGTAGACCCAGTGACTCAAAGGTACCCAAACAGGACCCGTTTAATATTTTTTTTTTAAGACACAGTGGAACCCGTATAAAAAGATCCTATTTTAATACCAATTTCTAAAACGACTGTATTATCTTCCTTCTTAGGTACAAAATTCTCCGTAAAATGAATGGTTCGTAATTCTCATAGTGTCAGTGATTCGGACCTCTTCTCGAGTAGAGACCTCACAGTGGACTTATTTCAAGAACTGAAAATTCTCCTTCTTTCCAACTTTAGTGTCACTTCACTGTTTAACTTCGGACGTAAAGTGTGTCCTTTACACAACCACAGTCCTTCGACGTGGGAGAGCGCCTGTCTCTCTCCTTACCCTGCACACATTGGATCAGAGGGTTTGTACAAGAGTAGGGGTCGAAATAAAAACTCTGTATGTGGTCAGAAGTCCCGAAGGGAACATCGAGTCAGCCATTTTTAGACGAACGTCACGTCCTCTGGGCCCAAGTTAGGTACCCAACCCTTCTAGGGTTGGGTAAAGGAACCTCTTCCTTTACCGTTGGGTAAGGTCTTAGGAACGGACCTTTTAGAGTGCCTGTCTCCTCGGACCACCCGACGTCAAGTACCCCAGCGTTTCTCAACCCGTGCTGACTCGCTGATTGTGATTGTGATATGGTCAGAAGTCTACCGTGAACCTTTAGACTTGTTCAACGAGATTGGAGAATCCAGACAAAACAACAATCCGGAGATGGACTGTCTTCAGGAAATTGTCTTGTAGGGATCCCATACAGACATTGACTTTTCTATGGTTAAAGGAACTCGCACCATTTTGTCAGGAAATGTAGTAGTACATAAGGCACACTCGATCACTATTAAGTAGTTTATGGTCTTTTCGCAAACCCCAACTTGAATCTTCTTCATTATTTTTTGGTTCAGTAATGACTCACTAAAAAGTGAAAAGCTGTGACATGGGATTAGACATCTCGTCAGTTGACTCTAAATAATGTAGTGTTTTATAGACAGGTTAATTTGTTTTTACTACTTATTTGTTAGAAACTCCTTAGTGATGAAAAACTTTACGTGACAAAGGAACCAACCAACCAAATCAGCGACTCAGAACAGGTTGAGAACGTTGGTGTACCTGACATCGGACGTTCCGAGGAGACGGGTACCCTGAGAGGCCCGTTCTTATGACCTCACCCAACGGTAAAGGAAGAGATCCACTGGGGTATATGGATGTTTCCTGATATTAACGTTATAATAACTGTCATTACTTTGTAAAAGAGACGTATACATACAATTTTCATTCCGGTACGAGATCCTTATAATAAGTTGTAGTACCGTTTATTGTTTCTGGGGACCGGATAATAAGATGGAGAACTATGTCATAGGTTTTAAATAGTCGGAAAAGAGTTTTATTGTCGTCGGAGTCTATTTAACCAACTTCACAATAGTTTAGAACGAGATCATAGAAGTAATTTAGACTACCATGGTGAACGTCATGTTTGGTGAGACGAGAGACTCAATATGTGATATTGAGAGACTTTTGTTGGTTGTGATAGTATAGTCAACCGACTTATTTATACTTTATAATAATTAAAGAGGAGGGTAATAAGTTGACATTATATGAAGATTTATTTTCCTGTGAGTACTAACGTGAAGACAGTAAGTTCTTCACAGGTACACGTCTTGTCTAGAAAGTCTGTAAGAGTATGTTTTAAGAAGTAATTATTCATAAATTGGAATTTTTAACTTTCCCTGTTATGGTCCGACAAATACGTAATAATGAGGTCTGGGGAAATATTTTGAGTTAGGAATCCCCTTCATATTAATTAAGTTCATCGACTTGAACACGTAGTGAGAACCCGTTCAGTTAAATGTTTTTTTTAATATAAGTCACAATCAGCCATCCAAACCTTACGGTAAGTATCGAAGGTTTATGTTGCCTCTGCTCTAAAGGATTGAGAGACTACAAAGAATCAGAACCGTATACAGAATACATGAGGTTAATTTTACTTGTGATTTATGTACTTAATAAACTACAGTAGTACGATGAGTTTCTTTAAAACAGTATTTCTGTTTCAGAGAGTCGTACTTTCTGAGACGTCTCATACCCCATTTTTACTAACTCGTCTAATAGTGTAATTTGTATTAAAAGACTCATTTCAGGAACACGTTCTTGGAGAAGATCTTGTATTTCCGTTTAGGTACCTTTCGGAATTTTTAAGGTAGAATACAAGTCTTACGGTCTGGGACTAAAACATGTCTTACTGATCCTTACTAACCAAACAAACTAGGTATTCCTGTTTTATATAGTTTCGGTTCTGTTCTTAGACCACTTCGATTTACTAGAGGTAACTTGAGAATGATTTAGGAATCTATACCGTAATCCCTTTATAACCGACGTTGTAAATTTTTTTATAACATCCTGTAAAAGATCTAACCATCTATAATCCCAATCGCGTACTTAAAGAACCTTGGGTGTTTTAGGGTATTTTAAACATTTTCAGTTTATACTTGATAATATGATATGGTTCCTTTATTAACTCATAAAGGTTTTCTTTAAATTTGTTAAAGTGTAGAGGTACCCAATACTCATACATGATCATTGTCATAAAAATAAGAAGTGTACCCACCTTCGTTAGGAAACTATTTGGTGTTGTGAGTGGTATTAATTTTTACTTGAACTACGACACAAATGATGGACACAGTAAAGTTTAACATAGACATATTCCTTCATCAAAGAGACTCTATCAATATATTTCAAACGGGAGTGAGTCTTTAAAACGATGAGAATAACAGGGAGATAGAAGACTTCTTCACCTTTCTTGTTTACCTTATAATCTTGACTTTACTTAATGTCATAGTCTGTGGGAACTTGATGACACCGGATTATGTAAAAATTAATCAGAACCGGGGGTACAGGGACGAAAGAAGGGAGTGTTTCAGTGGGTAACAGAGTGATGGTCGAATAGGGATTGTACGGGTCCATTGAGTGTTCCCGGGTTTGGTGTGCATAAGGTTAGGAAGTGGTTGACTTGATTTATTTATTTGGGTAATATCAGTCAGGAAAGTAGTGTCCGTGTCCAACTAAATGATCGGAAAGTAAATTAGTCGAAAAAGTACTGTTGGACCCACTGACCCACGACGGTTTTATGGGTCTCTTTTGACGGTAACTTGAACACCTTTACTGAAATTGTACAAGATAAATAATAGTCAAGTCGTCTACTTCATGTTCTTTAACTAAGAAGTACTGAACACATGGTTCATGATATTGTAGTCGAGTCAAGTCAAGTCAAGTAAAGTCAGAGAGTCAACACAGTCTGAGAAACGGTGGGGTACTTGGCGTCGTGTGGTCCGGAGGGACAGGTAGTGGTTGAGGACCTCAAGTGGGTTTGGGTACAGGTAGCTCAACCACTACGGTAGGTTGGTAGAGTAGGAGACAACAGGGGAAGAGAAGGACGGGAGTTAGAAAGGGTCGTAGTGCCAGAAAAGTTTACTCAGTCGAGAAGCGTAGTCCACCGGTTTCATGACCTTAAAGTCGAAATCGTAGTAGTCACTTGTGGGTCCTGACTAGAGGAGATCCTACCTGACCAACCTAGAGGAACGTCAGGTTCCCTGAGAGTTCTCAGAAGAGGTTGTGGTGTCAAGTTTTCGTAGTTAAGAAACCGTGAGTCGAAAGAAGTGTCAGGTTGAGAGTGTAGGTATGTACTGGTGACCTTTTTGGTATAGGAACTGATCTGTCTACAGACAACCGTTTCATTACAGAGACGAAAAATTTTACGATAGATTCAAGAGTATTGAAAGGAAGGTTCCTCATTCGCAGAAAATTAAAGTAACGTCGTTAGTAGTAAACGTCACTAAAACCTCGGGTCTTTTCATTTCAGTGGGTGACAAAGGTGACAAAGGGGTAGATAAAGGGTACTTCACTACCCCGGCCTACGGTACTAGAATTAAAAGACTTACACCTCGAAATTCGGTTGAAAAAGTGAGAGGTGAAAGTGAAAGTAGTTCTCCGAAAACTCAAGGAGAAGTGAAAGACGGTATTCCCACTACAGTAGACGTATAGACTCCAATAACTATAAAGAGGACCGTTAGAACTAAGGTCCGACCCGAAGTAGGTCGGGTCGTAAAGAGTACTACGTGAGACGTATCTTCAATTTATTCGTCCCACTGTTATATGTCGGAACTGCATGAGGAAAGGGTTAAACCTTTGACAGACAACAAGGTACAGGTCATGATTGACAACGAAGGACTCGACGTATGTCCAAAGAGTTCTCCGTCCAGTCCACCAGACCATAAGGGTAGAGAAAGTCTTAAAAGGTGTCAAATAACACTATGTGTGTCAGTTTCCGAAACCGTATCAGTTATTTCGTCTTTATCTACAAAAAGACCTTGAGAGAACGAAAAAACTACTAGGTCGCCTACAACCGTTAAACTAGAGACCAAGGAGACGGAAAAGATTTTGGTCGAACTTGTAGTCCTTCAAGTACCAAGTACATAACGACTTCGGACCGAACCTCTTAAAACTCGTAATGAACTGATCGCACACTCTACTCACGTTAACACACCATCAAACTCGTAAGAAACCGTAACGGAAAGAAACCCTAACCTTACTTTTGACTTGAAAGGTCAGGACACCAGTGACGACTCAAAAGGTTTAAACGACCGTATAACTCACGTCGTGAAAGTATCGTAGTAGAAAGTCCTAAACTTTATCGAGTTGACCTTAAGGTAGTGGAGGTGATCGAAACAAGTATCACTACGAAAGATTCCGGCTGAACTGAAGGGTAAGGTCCCACAGACCGAGATCCAGTCACTAGTGTGGTAGTACTAATAGACCCAACACTTCTAGAAAAAACATGTCAAGAAGACACATAAGAACGGTGGAGAAGAATTATAGAAGACGAAGACAATCCAAGTATGGTAAGGACAGGAAATAGTTCGGGTAGAAACGGACTTTACAAGAGAACCATAGAGATTAAAAGAACTTCTCTAGAGATCAGAAAGGGTAAGACAACAAAAGGAGACAAAGAAACGTAACTAGCGACTCCTTCCGAAAGAATAGAGAAGAACGAGAAGAAACCTTGAGACGTAAGTCTACGAAGATATAAAGGAAAAGAGGAAACGCAAAGCGAAGAGAAGATAAAGGTCTAGATGTACGTATTTCAAAGGTCGAACCTTTAGATAATTTCAAACAATATCCTAATAATCCACATTGTTACTTTCCTCAGTAAGGGAAGAAAACCAAGATCCAGGGTACATAAGACCGATGTACCTCTGTCATTGTATGTTGCCAGAGACTAAGTTTCGGGTACGACTTGGGACAATGTGTGTCTCGGTAGGATAGTACAACAGAAGGTTGACCATGATAGATCTTTCACTTTCAACGAGTTAGCATAGGTTGACAAACGTTGGGATACCGGATATGTCAGGTACCTTAAGAGGACCGGTCTTATGATCTCACCCATCGGAAAGGGAAGAGGTCCCCTATAAGGGTTGGGTCCCTAGCTTAGGTCCAGAGGGTGTAACACCCGTCTAAGAAATGGTCAACTCGGTGGTCCCTTCGGTTTTTTATGACCTCACCCATCAGATAGAGAAGAGGTCGTCTAGAAGGACTGAGTCCTTTCTTTGACCCCAGAGGACGTAACGTCCACCTAAGAAATGGTCGACTCGAGGTCCCTTCGGGATCAATTAATGACCTTTTCAGGTTTAACAATCAAAGTATCTATTTCATCGAGTTCTAAAGGTAAAATAAGGATTAAATAATAACATCTTTTGAAGATTTTAGTATGTTAGTATATTTATTGTTACTTAATAATTATTTTTCTTTCTTCCCTCCCTGGGTTCCTCCCTCCTTCTGGTGAAACTAAAGTGTCCGTCTCAATCGTAACCCTCCAATCTAATATTAGAGGACCGACGAACCCCAGGAATCACATCCTGAATAAAAAGAAGTTTGAGTCGAACTCAAGTCTTAGTTTTCGTTTTGAAGTTTGGTTTTTGAAGAGGATCTATTTCACGGGGGACATCAGGATGTCCTACACACCAAATTGGTTACCGTCACTCAGTGGACCTTTCTCTCCATCTTCTTTACACTAGGTTTTTGCTTTCCTTCCCACCCTCCATTTCTCTGTAATTTGCTCGTATGTAAAGAACAAGAATCAACACAAAGAGGTTATGGGGTAAACGAAAGGAATATAAATAGGTCGTTAGTGAATTTGTGTAAATAATGTTTGGTATAGTCATCCAGGATTTTAATAACGATAAAAGTCTGAGAGGTAAATTGATTCTATTTGGTACCAGTGTTAGATGAACAAGAGAAATATAAAACTCTAGAGGATACGTGCATAGAGGAATGTGTAATACGACGACGACGACAAATCAGTAATTCAGCACAGGTTGAGAAACACTGGGTCACCTGACATCGGGTGGTCCGAGGAGACAGGTACCCTAAAAGGTCCGTTCTTATGACCTCACCCAACGGTAAAGGAAGAGGTCCCCTAAAAGGGTTGGGTCCCTGACTTGGGTGTAGAGGACTTAACCGTCCACCTAAATGGTGTGGACCCTTTTTGGGGAGTATGTAATGTCACATCCGGTTTATGCGTTGGTCCTGTAAGGGAGGAAGAGGAAGAAGAGAAAGAGGTCTCATAAGTAATACAAGGTTCAGGAATTCTTGTGTTCCTGATATTTTTGAAGAATATGTTAAGAAGGGTAGGATCTGTTTTTTAAATATACCTAGTGTTTAAATATGACCAAGGTCATAGTAGGATCATAAGTAATTTTAAGAATAGTTATAAGATCCTCTCAAACTTAACGGTTTGAAAGATGAACTAATTAATACTGTTAAAATTGTATATTCTTAATTTGACATTCTAAGATTGTCACTTTAGTATGTTCTTGTCCCACTTTCGTTCCGTCCCCCTTTTTACAGGTATCGACCTTCTTTCATCGTTTCCTCAATATAAGTGTTTAAAGACTACATCTAAATGTCTTAAATTCTCTTACGGTTTTCTTACTCTTAGATGAAAATATTGACTCTTTTTCAGAAATCTATACTACTTAAGGTTTAGAGGTAAGAGGAATCCGTGATAAGAATTTATCAACAGTCTTGATTATACTGATATTGTCAAAAGATTCGGGACATTCTAAAATTAGTTAGAGAATCACAATTGGTTGAAGTCTTCAGCAAGATTCACTTTATTTATAAGTCTCTTTTATAAGATTGTAAAACACTGGTTGTGTCACTCTGGTTCCCCTTTTTTTTAAGTTCTTTTAACAGACACTGACTGGTTCAATTCCTCCGTTTAAAAGTCCCTCTTTTGTACTCGTCAAGTAGAAATCAAGAGACGGAACTCGCTCTGTGTTTCCCCATTTACTTTTGGGTATGTCAGTTAGGGAATTTTGTCAGTTGGAGTTCCGTTCAGGAATTCGTAGACTAATCATGTACTGTTCTTGTAGTAAGATCCTAAAATTGATAAATAACAATGTACCAAAGATTTCGTTCATTTTTCAAGGGTTTTATTTTAAATGGTCTGTACCTTGACATCCGAATATACTTTCATGGAGACAGACGAGTCGAGAGAAACGGAGTAAACGTTAGTATATCTTTTTCTATCAAATTTTATTTTGTTCTTCGTTAAACTCACAGACTTTTGAGGTGATGGTACTCACCAAACACAAGTTCAGGAGGACGTCAGGGTCCGTGACACCGTGAGTCACGTGTCTTCATGAGTCGACTCAGTGAGGTTACCCGACTCTTAAAGGAGTCCAACTTCCTTTTTAGTGACGAGAATTTAAGTCGGTGCTTCGGAGATTACGGAACTTGGTGCCACAAGGGACTTTTCATGAACTCCTCGTCGACCCCAGAAACGGACCCCATGACCTGCATGGTCTTCTCTATCCCTCAACGTGGTATCCTTATCAATGTGAAGTCGAGGTTACTCCAAGGAAGTCTCTGCTTTTGTCCTAGTAATCCGACCCAGTGACTGACCGGAGACCTTAGAGGACGTTTTATTTACTGTACAGTCATTTTCGTTACGTCTGTGGTAATACTTTTTTTAACATCATTCTCAGACATCTTGATGTCTGGTGATTCTTTAAAATGAGTGAGTCCCGTTTATAGTAGGGGTCATAACTCTACTCGTCGTCGTCGTACCGACTCGTCACCTTTGTGACACTTCAGAAAAGACTTACTAGAGGGGACTCGTCTGTCCTTTCACCGTCCTTTTTCTTCAAATTCGGACCTGTTCAAGGAACGATTCTATTTTTGCGTTTTCGACGACTCTACTCGAACGTCGAAAGACTACAAACTACAGACTAAGGAGAGAGAACGGAGACGTTTCTTGAGTCGTTCGACGTCCCTCCTTCCTGACTTGTCTCCTTCGACTTGTTCTAGAAATCAAACACGTGTAGCGGGAGACTTCCGGTTTACATCTTGTTTCTAGGATTCCGGGGTGCCTCTCGATTAGTCACAGATGGAAAATAAAAGACTCGATATATTTTTTGAAGACAGAAAGGTTATACAAAAATGGTAGGGTTTAGATACTACCACACAATCAGGATCTCAGATGTCTTTTACTTCTTTTTTTTTTCTTTCACTTCAGTGAGTCAGTACAGACTGAGAAACGTTGGGGTACCTGACATCGGATGGTCCGAGGAGACAGGTACCTTAAAAGGTCCGTTCTGGTGACCTCACCCAACGGTAAAGGAAGAGGTCCACTAGAACGAGTGGGTCCCTAGCTTGGACCCAGAGGACGTGACGTCCGTCCACGAAATGGCGACTCGGTAGTCCCTTCGGATATCTTTAATCTATAGTATATTTTCATCTCATTGTTCAATGAAGTGACTCTTTAGTCAAATATTTTCCATAGAGTCTCAACCTTAAAATCAGATACTCTTAGAAACCTTAATCCGATTTACGGAGTCTGTCAAGACAGTACCACCACTACCTTCTACCGTCTCTACAAAAGAAACTGATTACGAGTACTCAGGTGTACTACGAACACTTTAGAAAATCTACATTTCTGTCCCGGGGTTTGATATTCTGTAACTACTTCTTTTAACTTCCTCTGTGTTTATTTACCTTTCTATATAACAAGAGTACATAACGTTCTTAATTATAACAATTTTATAAGTATGATACGTTTCGTTAGATATCCAAGGTGCGTACGTCCGTACGAGTCACCACAGGTTTAGAAACGTTGGAGTGTCTAACATCTGACGGTCCGAGGAGACAGGTACCTTAAAAGGTCCGTTCTTATGACCTCGTCCAACAGTAAGAGACGAGGTCCCCTAGAACGGCTGTGTCGTTGACTTGGGTGTAGAGGACTTAACCGTCCGTCTAAGAAATGGTGACTCAGTGGACCCTTCACGTATCAAAGTTACATTAGGCATAGTTTTACGGTTACCGTGAAAAGTGTCTTTATCTTTTTTATTAGAGTTTTAAAAATATATTGATTTTTACTAGGACTTATAGATTTCGTTAGAACTCTTTCTTATCGTTTCATCCTCCGTAGTGTGAAGGACTGAAGTTCGATATAATGTTCGATATCGTTATTTTGACAAACGACGACGACGACGATCCAACGAAGTCAGCACAGGCTTAGACACGCTGCGGTATCTGCCGTCGGGTGGTCTGAGGAGGTAGGTATCCTAAAGGGTCCGTTCTCACGACCTCACCCGACGGTAACGGGAGAGGCTTTTGATAAACTATAACTGTATTTTTGTTAGTGTGACCACTTACCTTACCTTATCTCTCGGGTCTTTTTTAAGTGTATATATACTGGTCAATTAAATACTATTTTCTTATATGTTACCTAGTTTCTGTTACAAAAGTTATTTACCACTACTCTTTTGACGTGTCAGTGTGCGTCTCCTTACTTTCTCGTGGGGATAATATGAGGTATTTTTTAAGTTGAGTTTTACCAAATTTCTGAACTAGTATTCTGGGTTTTTGTATTTTGAGTATCTTCTTTTGTAATTCGATAAAAGTTATTGTATATTAATAGTATTTTCGTAATTTCATTACTTTATTCGGTCTCTCTATGTCCGTTCATAAATTACTATAATGATTATATACCTTAGAATTTTTTCTTTTTTTTTTATTTTCGAAACCTCTTCTCTAACCTATAACGGTCTCCATCACCAGTCATGACACCACGTTAGAGTTTTAGACGCCTTACTAGCGACAAGTAAAGGTTCCGTTTGGTAAGTTATAATGTCATTACGTTCAGATACGGGGTTGATGATTACGGTTTCTTCGAGTTCAATTTGCCAAGATTCTTCTGGATGTTTTGGAAAATCTTGATTCCGTTTTTTTCCTACAGGAAAAGTAGTATCCCTTGACCTTACGTTTTCATCCTTCGGTTCTCTATGGACCTCATTGTCCGTTCAAACCGAAACCTCATGTTTTACTCCGTCCCGTTTCCGATTATTCTCAAAACGGTTCTCTTGTGAGATCAGTATCGTTTGTGGGAGAAGGTTGTTGTGTTCTCTCTGAGATGTGTACTTATAGTGGTCTACCAGTTATCAATTTAGTCTAACAAATATAAGAAACGTCGGTTTCTACCTCTTCGAGGTATGTCAGTCGTTTTTGTTCTGGTCTAGATGACGAAACCCAGATCTTAAAACCAAAACAGGAGAGGGGTGAGATGGAAGATCACCTAAGACAGTGGATTAATCCATTTTTTCAACCAAGACGGTACTTTTATAATAACAAAGGGAGTTTACTTGGATTCAATTAATTCCATGTGACAGTATTGGTTCTAGAGGGAGGAAGGTGGGGTTTTACGTGACCGAATTTCTTACACTGAAGATAGAGTTTATTGGTGGAGATAAATCCACTCTCTACACCCACTGTCGTTTAGACGAGGTACGTCACTAAGTCCCTACGTCCGAGGAAGGAAGCACCACGAAAAAATAGGGGATCCCATCACGGAACTGAGATGTGTACCTGTAGTGGTCTACCAGTTATGGTTTTAGTCTAACTAATATAAAAAACGTCGGTTCTACCTCTTCGAGATATATGTCAGTCGTTTTTGTTTTGACTCTCGACTGACACCGAGTCTAGTACTGGAGGAATAACGGTTTAAGTCAGATTTTAACTTCTTTCATCCCTTTTGGTGCTCCGTTAAGTCTATACTGGATTTAGTTTAGGGAATGTTAATATGTCACCTTCACTGTCTATCTAAACTCCATAATCTAGACTATCTGTCTCACGGACTTCTTAATACCTTCTTCCAAACATTGTAACATGTCCTCCGTCGCTAATTTTGGTAGGTGTTCTTTTTCTTTACGTTTTCCGTTTTACCAATAGTTCCTTCGAAATGTTTATTAACTCTTTTTTTCTCTTCGATTTCCGTTTCCTCTTTTCCTTTCTATATCGGTAGACTTACGTCTCAAGGTTTCTTATCGTTCCTCTCTATTCTTTCAGAAGAATTCACTTGTTGGGTTTCTTTATCTCCTTTTGTTATCTTACCCTTCCTGATCTCCAGAGAAGTTCTTTTAATCTCTACGGTTCCTTTGTAAAGTACATTTCTACCCGTGTTATTTCATATCTTTACCATACCTGGATTGTCTTCGTCTTCTAGAATTCTTCACCGTTTTTATGTATCTTTTTGATATCTTTTTTCTAGAATTACTGTATTTACTCGTCCTACCACACTAGTGAGTGGATTTCGGTCTGTAGAACCTCACACTTCAGTTCACCCGAAATCCTTCGTAGTGATACTTGTTTCGAACACCTCCACTACCTTAAGGTCGACTCTATAAAACTTAGGATGTTCTACTACGACACTTTCACGACGTAAGTTATACGATCGTTTAAATCTTTTGAGTCGTCACCGGTGTCCTGACCTTTTACAGTCAAAAGTGAGGTTAGTGTTTCTTCTCGTTACGGTTTCTTACAAGTTTGATGGTGTGTTAACGTGAGTAAAGTGAACGATCGTTTTCTTACGAGTTTTAAGAGGTTCGCTCCGAAGTTGTCATACACTAGACTCTTGAAGGTCTACAAGTTCAAGTTAAATCTTTTCCGTCTCCTAGTTTTCTAGTTTAAAGGTTATAGGTGACCTAGTATCTTTTTCGTTCTCTTAAGGTCTTTTTATTGATGAAGACGACGTCACTGATACGATTTCGGAAATTGACACACCTAGTGTTGTTTGTCACCTTTTAAGAATCTTTACCCTTATGGTCTGGTGGAACGGACGGAGGACGTTTTGGATATATGTCCAGTTCTTCGTTGTTAATCTTGGTCTGTACCTTGTCGTCTGACCAAAGTTTAACGCCTTCCTCATGCAGTTCCAACATATAATAGTTGGAGGAATAAATTGAAGATACGTCTCATGTGGTAGTCTTTGTGGTCCGATCTACTTCGTGTTCAACCTTAATTCCAACGTCCCTCTTTATAGCTATGGGAGTCTATACGTCTACTGTGGTGGGAATACCGTCTTTCACTTCTCCTTGACTTCTCGGAGAACTACTTTCACTTTCTCCTCTTACTTTTTCGACGGAATTTTGAGTTGTAAGTTTTTTGATTCTAGCACCGTAGGTCAGGGAAGTGAAGTACCGTTTATCTACCCCTTTGTTACCTTTGTCACTGTCTGAAATAAAAGAACCCGAGGTTTTCGTGACGTCTACCACTGAAGTCGGTACCTTAATTTCTAAGAACGAGGAACCTTCTTTTTGTCGTATAATTTTTCGTCAGTAATGAAACGGTTGTTTCCAGACAGATCAGTTTCGATACCAAAAAGGTCATAAGTACATACCTACTCTCTCACCCTGGTCTTTCTTCCGACTCGTGACTGCTTAACTACGAAGACTTGACACCACAACCTCTTCTGAGAACTCTCAGGGAACCTGAAGTTCCTCTAGTTTGGTCAGGTAGGATTTCCTTTAGTCAGGACTTATAAGTGACCTTCCTGACTACAACTTCGAGGTTATGAAACCGGTGGACCACACTTCTCGACTGAGTAATCTTTTATGGAACTACGACCCTTTCTAACATCCGGACTCCTCTTCCCCTGTTGTCTCGAAATCTACCAACTTACCGCAGTGGTTGAGTTACCTGTACTCAAACTCGTTCGAGGCCCTCTACCATTTCCTGTCCCTTCGGACCGTACGACGTCAGGAACCCCAGCGTTTCTCGGTCTGTATTGACTTGTTGTTGTTTCACCAGTCTCTACAACCCTCTTTACTTACTTTCACCGTTTTTTATTCTGTCTCAGGTATAACTACTCTCATCACTCATCACGACGGTACACCTTTCTTCATTGAGACCAATCCTTCCGAAACGGAATTCCCGGTTTCCTTTATGTTAATGTCTTTAGAGACACCGATCTCCTTTATGTTGGTATGGTTTTTTGGTTAGAGACCCTGAAGGGATCACCAGGTCACCAAATGAGGTGTGATGGTCACGTCCCCCGTGTCCAAACTAGGAACCAGTCCCTTCTAGGACGTACAGTGTTCCGGTTTTTTTTTCTTACTAGAGACTTACAGACCCTTACCTCCTTAAGAGACAAAAGATATACTGATTATTCCGGGAGACTGTTTTCAGTCTTTTGAAGAAAAGAAACTAAGGTCCTCTTACTCGGGTCAAGAGAGGACCTCAAAAAGTAAGTACACAAGGAAGGACAGTTCCGACTGAAAACACATTTGTTGCATCATTAGACAGTCAAACATTTAAACATCAGACATTAACACCGGAAGACTGAGGATCAGGACGTATCAATGGAGAGTAGAGTAGGTTTAAAGGAGAATTGATTTTCTCATCTTTATCTTTCTCTTATTTGGTTTTAGGAATTCTCATTTTTATAATCCCTAGTACATCTCTACTCTCTAAATGTATATAAAGGTCTTATGTCTTTCATTTACCCTAGTATAACTCCTACTTTCAATCCTATCCTTTTTTCTTTTTGTATCATTTTTTTATTCGATACTCCTCCTTAAGAACGACCGAGAATCGTCAGTGAGATAGAGGAGAGTCACAAAGACCCATAACCCAAAAAAGGAGACGTGATCTCTTACGTTCCTTTAAGAGGTTAACAGATACCACCATCTTTTTTGTAGAGTATCAACTTGTTTTCTCCTCTTTATCTTATAATAGGAAATTTCTACTACTGTCCTGAGATTCTGTATATAACTAACGGTCTTTCTGATTACTCAGAAGTGTCTGTCGAGTCTTGTGGTTTTTGGTACCAAGTAATTTTTGTTCGTTTTTAATTCTGTAACTTTTGAATTCTTTCTATTTAAACTTTTGTTTTGTTGAGACAAATCCATGACTTTTCTGGATCGGAAAGTCAACGGTATACGAAATAGTACGAGAACACTTGACTACCTTTTAAGAATCAAAAATTTAAAATCTTTTTTTTTTATTCAACTTCGTGTTGACTTTTTATATCAACAGCTGTGTGGATCGGATCTTCTTTACGAAATTTTCAAAAAGTTCTAACTTCCCTTTATATAGTACAGTCTGTGTCATAGTCTCCTTTTGAGGGACCATAGTCTCCTTTGACGTAGAAGTCCTTACTTCCTTCTTATGATCTTTTCCATTTGTCGACTATTTATATTCTGGAGAATGAATAAGAAGGTAATTCGGAATTTTTAGTATATTGATAAATTTCGTTTTCAATATTGTAAGACGACATCCTAAAAGTCACAGACATTTACATTACATATACCTGTTAATATTTTTTTGTAGTCATGACCACCTATTTCTCTGTATAACATGTTCTAAAGTTGTAAAAGGTACTTTGTCTCGTTACAAGTGAGATTGACCCGAAGGGTCCACCGAGTCATCACTTCGTAGGTAGACTTCACGTCCTCTTCGTCCAAACTAGGGACTCAGTCCTTCTAAGGGACCTCTTCCTTTATCGTTGGGTGAGGTCATAAGGACGGACCCTTTAGAGTACCTGTATCTTCTAACCGTCCGATGTCAGGTATCCTAGCGTTCTCAACTTGCGCTGAATCACTGATTTGTTGTTGTTGTCATTCAAATTGATCTGAGACTCATTATCCGTACATACAACATTAGTGATCCTTTTCACAATTTTCCATAATTTCATTGGTTTTTTAGTTCTTTTTTCCCCGTTCTTTTTGTTGTTTTTTCTACCTAGTTTGTCTTTTAGTTACTATTTCGTCGTATGGAGTCAGGTACGTTTCATTAGACATTGTTGTTCGTCGACTTAAAGACCCCAGGTACCACTTCCCTCCCTGTCTATCTTATCCCGTTTTCTTGGAAACCCCCTACCACCTTTCTAAGAAATGGAACTAACACTACTATCACAGTGTTCATATATGTATACAATTCTGACTAGTTTAGTATCCGAAATTTATATACGTCAAATAACATGGAGTTTAGTGGTTAATTATTTTCCTTTACGGTATGGATTATGTAGGTTAAGAACACGACTAGTTAAACATAGGGAAGATGTCAAGGGTCGTATATAGGTTCTACTGGATTTTTTATTAAGAAGAAAGATAAAGTTATAATTTGAGGATTCCTGTTATATAGAACTTTAAAAAATATAATAACAGGAACTCTGAGAGGTGGTAGAGTTCCACCCCCACGCCCTTCTTTTCGGTTGTTCTAGTAGAATCTTAGTCTAGATGGTGACTAGTTTTGAAGACAAATTTAATTACAGGTCAGGGGATAAACGATGACCGTTACACTATATATATGTAGATGTGTTCATGGATGTTGTAATTAGATGTAGTTATGGATTCTATCCACAGAGTTCTTTGACGTAAAGTCAGGACCAAGACGATGATTGAACCGAAGGAACCACCGAGTCTTGTATTTTTTTGACGGACCTTGCACCCTATGGGTCCAAACTAGGGACTCATCCCTTCTAGGGGACCTCTTCCTTTACCGTTGGGTGAGGTCATCAGAACGGACCTCTTAAGGTACCTGTTTCCTCGGACCACCCGATGTCAGGTACCTCAGCGTTTCTCAACCTGTCCTGACTCCCTGTGTGAAGACGATGATATACACTAGCACCTATTCGTTGAATAAGAGAAACACGGAGTCATAGGAGTAAATACTCTGACCGTACCTTTATATATATGGTCTCAAAATCTCTTAATTTACTAAACTACGTGTAATTTCTGAATCTTTGTCGTACACATCGTTCCTCATTCTGGAGATAGTCGTATATTTGAGATTATCCCGTCGTTTAAAACATACAAGAGACATGACAGAGAATCTAATACTAGACTATGACTCATCCGTGTCTATTCAGAAATAACTTATGTAAAAGAATTATTTTTTTTACCGTCGGAAAAACTCAGAGACAACAGAAACTCAGAACTAACGAATCACACTCTTTTTCAATTCCAGTGTCACTACTACCACTCCAGTCTTAAAATCGTCCTTTGCACATACAAAATCCTTCTACGTGGGGGAACACCCGTTTTATGATATGAGTCTCCTTACGATTGGACAAGAGGACAGTTTTCAGTCAGTATGTCGAAGTAAAGACCGAAATAAAAATACTGTGGACAATCAAAAGTGCTACAACAACAACAACAGCAAATCTACGATTCAGTACATGTTGAGAAAACACTGGGGTGCCTGACGTCGGGGGGTCCGAGGAGACAGATACCCTAAAGGGTTCGTTCTTATGACCTCACCCAACGGTAACGGAACAGGTCCCCTAGAAGCGTTAGGTCCCTAGTTTGGACACAGAGAACGTAAACGTCCTCGGTGGTCCCTTCAAGTCGAACGTTTTATCAGAAAACATTTAGATTTGTCGTAAACCATAAAAAGTGTACGGATAAAAAAAAGGGGTCGTGTGTCGGATTGTACCTTCGAGTAAGGTGTAAAGACGTTTGACAAGTTAAAAAAAAAGAAAAGATTTAAAACCGACTTAACCCAGAAACAACACCGTACACCCGAAAGAGATGAACACCGAGTGACCGAAGAGAAGAATGTCTCGTACCCGAGATCTAACACTCCCGAGACATCAACGTTACGTCCCCAAAGAGATCCGTACCCTGTGTCCAAGAGATCAACGGGGTTCCGTACACCCTAGAATCAGGAGTCTGATCCCTGGTTTGGGTACTCGGGTCGTGACCTTTCGTCTGAGAGTTGGTGACCTGGTGGTCCCTTCGGGGTGAAAAAGAATGAATCAGCAAAACCCGGAGAAGCACTAGGTGACTTTACAGTATGGTCGTGCAAAATGTCTTTTTAGTCTCCTGGTAGTTATTCTGTTTAGATCAGTAATCGTCTGTGTTGGTAAGATGGAGTTACTTTGATACTCTGTACGGTACATCCCGATGGGTTCTACCTACCCAGTACCACCTCTCAAGACTGTTTTGTACCAGGGGACCTCTTCCCTTACCGTTTGGTAAAGTCATAAGAACGGAACTCTTAGGGTAACTTGTCATACTTTTCCGTTTTTCTATACTGTAGTTTTCTACTTGAGGGGTCCAGTCATCCACGGGTCATGTAAATAACCTCTTTTCACCTATTTATCAATGTCTTTCTTACTTCACCGATTCGGTTTCCTCTTTGTTGTGGGTCAACACTTACACAGACCACCATTTTCATTTCAGGCTACGACATTTCTTATTATAACGTGTCCTTGGACCTTAGAATCCAGGTACTTAGTTCCATTTAACCTTCACCAGTTTGTCCTGTACCGTTCTCACTTGTAGTTGTAAAATCCTTAGTTGCTTGATTTTACCTGTCCTTACCCTCTTGAATTAAGTCTACCGGTAGTATAGATGATGACACCCGTTCCTAGGGAATCTTCTTTACCTCATCGTAAGTATCAGTTGTTCTCAGGTTTTACGTCTCGAACCCACATTAGAGTTTTTACTGTCCTGTTAGAACTAAACAAAGGTTCCGTTTGGTAAGTTATAGTGTCATTACGTTCAGATACGGGGTTGGTGATTACGGTTTCTTCGACTTCGACTTGTCAAGATACTTCGAGATGTTCTGGAAGGTCTTGATTGTGGTTCTTTTTGTCTATAAGAAAAATAGTATCCCATGACCTTACGTTTTCATCCTTCAGTTCTCGATGGATTTCGTTGTCTGTTCAAACCGGAACCTCATGTTTTACTTCGTCCCGTTTCTGATTGTCAAAACGACTATCTTGTGTCACCAGTATCGTTTGTGGGAGAAGGTTGTTACGTTCTCTGCTGAGATGTGTACCTGTAGTGGTCCACCAGTTACGACGTTAGGCTAACTAATATAAGAAACGTAGACTTCTACCTCTTCGAGACGACGACGACGACGACGACGACGACCATTCAACGAAGTCAGCACAGACTGAGACACGTTGGGATATCTGCCGTCGGGTGGTCTGAGGGTATAGGGACCCTAAAAGGTCCGTTCTTGTGACCTCACCCAACGGTAAAGGAAAAGGTTACGTACTTTCACTTTTCACTTTCAATTCAGCGAGTCAGTACAGGCTGAGAAGTGTTGGGGTACCTGACGTCGGATGGTCTAAGGAGGCGGATACCCTAAAAGGTCCGTTTTCATGACCTCACCCAACGGTAACGGAAGAGACACCTTTTCGAGATAGTCAGACGTTTTTATTCTGCCCTCGACTGACACCTAGTCTAGTACTTGACGAATAACACTTTACCTCTGAATTTAACTTGTGTCATCCCTCTTGGTGATCCAGTAGGTCAGTCAGTCAGTAAAGTCAACGAGACAGTACAGGCTAAGAAACACTGAGGTACCTAACGTCATGAGACCCGAAGGGACAGGTGGTGGTTGAGGGTCTCGAACGAGTTTGAGTACAGGTAAGTTAACCACTACGGTAACTCAGCCACTACGGTGGTAAGAGACAGCAGGGGAAGAGGAGGACGGGAGTTAGAAAGGGTCTTTGTCCCAGAAAAGATTACTCAATCGAAAAGGATAGTCCATCGGTTTCATAAGTTCGAGGTCAAAGTCGTAGTTGGAAGGTACTTATGAGTCCTGATTAAAGGAAATCCTAACTGACGAACCTAGAGGAACGTGTGGTTCCCTGAGAGCTCTTAAAAAAGGTAGTGGTATCAAGTTTTCGTAGTTGAGAAGTTACGAGTCGAAAGAAATACCGGGTTGAGAGTGTAGGTATGTACTGATGAACTTTTTGGTATCGAAACTGTTCTGTCTGAAAACAGTTGTTTCAATACAGAGACGAATTATAAGACAGATCCAACCAGTATCGAAAAGAAGGTTCTTCGTTCACAGAAAATTAAAGTACCGACGTCAGTGGTAGACGTCACGAAAACCTCGGGTTCTTTTATTTCAGACATGACAAAGGTAACAAAGGGGTAGATAAACGGTACTTCACTACCCTGACCTACGGTACTAGAGTCAAAATACTTACGACTCAAAATTCGGTTGAAAAAGTGAGAGGAGAAAGTGGAAGTAGTTCTCCGAGAAACCAAGGAGAAACGAAAGACGGTATTCCCACCACAGTAGACGTATAGACTCCAATAACGATAAAGAGGGTCATTAGAACTAAGGTCGAACAAGAAGGAGGTCGGGTCGTAAAGAGTACTACACGAGACGTATGTTCAATTTATTCGTCCATCGGAACTGTATGAGGAAAGGGTTAAACTTTGGTCAGGTAATAAGGTACAGACCAAGGTTGACCAGAAGAACTGGACGTACCTTGTTGTCTGACGAAGGTTTAACCCTTTCCTCATGTAGTTCAAACATATAACGTTGGGACGAATGAATTGAATATACGTCTGGGACTACGACCCTTTCTAACTCCCGTCCTCCTCTTCCCCTTCTGTCTCCTACTCTACCAACCTACCGTAGTGGCTGAGTTACCTGTACCCAAACCCACCTGAGACCCCCAACCACTACCTGTCCTTCCGGACCACACGACGCCAAGTACCCCAGTGTTTCTCAGTCTGTGCTGACTCGTTGACTTGACTTGACTTAGTATAACGTTATATATTCATACAGTTTAGTTTTGTAACATGTGAAATTTGAATGTGTTAATATAGAGTCAAAAAAAATTTTTTTGACAACCTTCTCTATTTATGTAGAACTTACGTAAGTGTTTTGTCACAAGTGAGGAACAAGTGATGTAACGTCGTTCCTACTATTATAATTTTGTGTATAATATAGTACAGTTACACCTCAAAAGTAAGTCGGTTGTCGAAACAGAAATATGAAACTTATTTTAGGTATGAGAAGTGTTTATAAACTTACGACACCGGGGTCTGATGAAGAGGATAGAAAAGAATATAAGGACTAGGAGTGGAGGTAATTAATCGGTCGAAACGAGTTTAGAAAGAATAGGAAGTTCAGAGTCTAAATTTTTAGTGTAAAGTTGACTATTTACCTATTTGTTTTTACAACGTATAGAGATGTTACCTTATAATAAGACTGAAATTTTTCTTACTTTAAGACTCTGTACGCTACTTTATCCACTTGGACCTTCTGTACGATCTCACTTTATTCGGTCCGTGTTTTCCTGTTTATGATATACTAAATAAGGTAAATGTACTCTGGATCTTATCCGTTTAATGATTTAATATACTGTGTTAGACATATAGAATTTGAAACTAAGAGGAGAAGAAGGATATATGACTTCATGACTTCTGGTATCTTGTACGGGTTCGATCAAAACACTTCAAAGTACAGGATTACGACCCACTGACCTGTATCATCACACTTCCTTATAAAGACCTTCGTTAAGGATGTCATCCTAACTGATCGTTTTTGAATTGATATGTGTCTTCAGTGGCACTTAGTGTAATTACATACAGAAAACTACGTTTGATTTACACAGGAGTTGAGTTAGAGTGGGGATATTGACATAAAGGTTTTTACAGACTTCGATGAGGTTATGATGGATTTTGTTTCCTTTCGTACTATATCCTCATCACTCGTACCCTTTTATGACAAAATTGGTTAACGGTGATTTTATCGAACGAAAATTTCAAAAAGTGTATATTTTATCACTGGTGTAATATCCTGGGGAGGGTCTTGAACCGGAAGTAGTCCAGAGACAGTCCAGAGTAACTCAGAGAATGTTCCAGAAGGATTAACAGAAATTCCGAATTAGAACAGGGTGGAAGGAGTTACTCAAAAAGGAGTCCCGTGTCTGACACTGGGAAGATTTTAATATTTAATCTAATCTAATGAGGTTTTGGGAAGTTTACAAAGGACAATGTACATCTTATTTTATATTTAGATTGGTATTACAATATTCAAGTGTATTCTGACTCGAGGACTAATAGAGAAACGGTAATAGTGGGTGGAGAGAAAAAAGTGATGAAATACCCTTATAGTATTATATATAGTATTATGGGGTCGGTAGAAAGAAAGTGTTTATTTAGTTTAAAGGAGGACGGAATCCTGGGAACGATGTAAACTTTTGAGAAGGAATAGGGTCTAGAATTGTGACGAAAAGTGGAAAAAAAAAAAAAAAAAACTTTAAGTTCTGAATCAACTTCAAAAATCTTGTAACTCGTTGATTCGTGTGTTGGTGACACTAAGAAAAACTAAAATACGACAAAATAAAATAATTACAGTGAATTCAAAACTTCAGTAAAAAACAAGAGAACAGGACAGAGGGGTATCATCTTATTTTTTAGGTATACACGTCTTTTGAACAGACATAACGTCTTATTCCATAGAAATTGGTGCTCTGGTTACGGATGGTAGTCAAGTCAAGTCAAGTCAAGTCAGTGAGTCAGTACAGACTGAGGAGAACGCTGGGGTACTTAGCATCGTACGGTCCGGAGGGACAGGTAGTGGTTGAGGGCCTCAAGTGAGTTTGAGTGCAGGTAGCTCAGCCACTACGGTAGGTCGGTAGAGTAGGAAACAGTAGGGGAAGAGAAGGACGAGGGTTAGGGAGGGTCGTAATCCCAGAAAATGTTACTCAGTTGAGAAGAGTACTCCACCGGTTTCATAACCTCAAAGTCGAAATCGTAGTCAGGAAGATTACTTGTGGGTCCTATTCAGGAAATCCTACCTGACCAACCTGGAGGAACGTCAGGATCCCTGAGAGTTCTCAGAAGAGGTTGTGGTGTCAAGTTTTCGTAGTTAAAAAGTCACGAGTCGAAAGAAATCTCAGGTTGAGTGTGTAAGTATGTACTGATAACCTTTTTGGTATCGAAACTGATATACCTGGAAACAACCGTTTCATTACAGAGACGAAAAATTATACGACAGATCCAACCAGTATTGAAAAGAAGGTTCCTCGTTCGTAGAAAATTAAAGTACCGACGTCAGTGGTAGGTGTCACTAAAAACCTCGGAGGTTTATTTCAGATAGTGACAAAGGTGACAAAGGGGTAGATAAACGGTACTTCACTACCCTGGTCTACTGTACTAGAATCTTTATCTAAGTGCCTAACCTAGACTATCTGTCTCACGGACTACTTGATACCTGTCTCCAAGCACTGTAAGATGTCCTCTGTCCCTAGTTCTGGTAGGGGTACCTTTTCTTTACGTTTTTTCGTTTTACCGACAGACTCCTCCGGAATGTTTATCGACACTTTTTTTCTCTTCACTTTTCGTTTCCTTTTTTCCTTTCTCTATTCGTAGACTTACGTCTCAAGATTTCTTATCGTTCCTCTCTATTCTTTCGGAAGGAGTCACTAGTTACGTTTCTTTATCTCCTTTTGTTGTCTTACCCTTTCTGATCTCTAGAGAAGTTCTTTTAATCTCTATGGTTCCCTTGTAAAGTACGTTTCTACCCGAGCTACTTCCTGTTTTTACCATACCTGGATTGTCTTTGTCTTCTATAATTCTTCTCCACCGTTCTTATGTGTCTTCTTAACATGTTTTTACTAGAAGTAACGGCCCTCGGTGGTGCCCTCTAGGGTGGGTACTGTTCCAGTACACCTTCTCTAGACTGTTCGTTCCGTCTAGTCTTGAGTTCCCTGGGGGACCTAGACGAACTCGTAGATGGGGTTTTGGTTTTAGACAGATGACAAATAATATAATACGGAAAGTGGTTGAGAAGACTGTAATTGTCCCTCGATAGGGGTTGGTGGAAAGAGACCTTTTTTAGTTGAATCCCGAAATCAATTACCCGTACTATCCTCACAAAGTTAAGTTTGGGGAGACTACCGAAAGATCGAACGGACTGTCCAAATAGATCTGAGAACGTCGATACGTGCATTAACAAGTGTCGGAGGGGTGGCACTCTCTGTGGCCTTCGGATTTTGTAAGATTTTTATATCTCGGAAAACTTCTCAATTTTTGATAATCTCATCACGACCACATTCTAAAGTAATGACCCGGTCACGAACGATTGTTCAAGGGTATAGGGAATAGGTAACACGTGGACCCTCACGTGACCAATTGTATCAACCTTACATTCTTTTTGTTTATCATCGGAACCTTAATTGGTGTAGTCTGGAAACTCGATTAACCAAGAAAGAAACAACACTGGGTGACGTGGAAACGAGGCACTCTTACATTGAGACAAATCGTGAAAGACTCCGACTGTATCTAATCTTTATATTTCTTTTTTGTGAAGTTCCCTTTTATTCAAAAGACCCATTCGTCGGAAATAGTTTTTTCCCAGTATTTTACAGGTGTCCGGAGGTTCCGGTCTTCTATTACATATGTTGTAACAAACACCCTTTCCATGCGTCTTTTTTAGGACCAAAGCTATTTCTGTTTTGTCTACATTACATACCCGACTGAGACATACTGAAACGTATAAAGTAAAGGGAGACACATGTTCAGTTCCATATTTTCAAGGAAAACTTTTATTTCAATACCCGGAGCGAGTGACTTCGAACCAGAGGGGCACAGTAAGTAAAAACGAAAAGAGAGGAAAAGAGAGAGACAAGAAGAAAGTCCTACTGAGGAACCCCGTGTCCCCAAGAGACTCAAGTGAAAAAAAACGGAACCGAAGATTCTGGGCTAACCCTTCCGTGGGACACAGAAGTGGTCCCTTCCCCGCAGGACACAGGAGTGGGGTGGCTCTCCCGTGGACACCGGAGGTACTTTTCTCATCCAAGGCACGGTCCTCGAAATAACCGAAAGACGCAATTAGTTCCTTCTAGTTCGGAGACAAGAGAAACGAAACGATAGGAAAGCGGATACGGTAGTAGGACTCCCATGGGGACCTAGGACGACCCCGACCTGGGACCGTGAAGTACTGGTTCTATTAGTGTTAGCACACTAGTGAGTGGATCTCGGTCTGTAGGACCTTACACTTCAGTTCACCCTGAATCCTTCGTAGTGATACTTGTTTCGGTCACCTCCACTACTTTAAGGTCAATTCGATAAAGTTTAGGATTTTCTACTACGACACTTTCACGACGTGAGTTATACAGTCGTTTAAACCTTTCGAGTCGTCACGAGTGTCCTGACCTTTTCCAGTCAAGAGTAAGGTCATTGTTTCAGTTATGGTTTCTTACAAGTTTGATGACGTGTTAACGTGAGTAGAGTGTACGATCGTTTCATTACGAGTTTTAAGAGGTTCGGTCCGAAGTTGTCATGTACTTGGTACTTTAAGGTCTACAAGTACGACCAAAATCTTTTCCGTCTCCTTGTTCTCTAGTTGAACGTTTATGGGCAACCTCGTATCTTTTTCGTTCTTTTAAGGTCTTTTTGTAGATGAAGACGAAATAACTAATACGATTTCGTAAACTGGAACATCTAGTGTTGTTTGACACCCTTTAAGAATTTCTCTACCCTTATGGTCTGGTGGACTGGACGGAGAACTCTTTAGACATACGTCCAGTCCTCCGTTGTCAATCTTGACCTGTACCTTGCTGTCTGACCAAGGTTCAGCCCTTTTCTCATGCAGTTCCGACACATAACAGTAGGACGAATAATTTGAATATACGTCTCATGTAGTACTCTTTACGACCCGACCTACTTCGTGTTCGACCTTAGTCAAACGGTCCTCTTTATAGTTATGGGAGTCTATGCGTCTACTGTGGTGGGAATACAGTCTTTCACTTCTTCTTGATTCTCGGAGAACTACTTTCACTTTCTCCTCTCACTTTTGAAACCGAATTTTGGGTAAGGTACCCCACCCAGAGTCATCTTTTATAGTTCACAACGTAAGGAACACCGGTTTTAGCCTCTGTTGAGGGGTGATTTTGTGATTCTTATTATAGGAGTGTCAGGACTGATTCGACGTCCGAGTGATCGTTCTAAGGGTCCTTGAAACGGTAATAAGGACAGAGGGAAACTAAAAGTCACGTCGTCACTCTAGATTCGTTCGAGGGATGAGATTACTATGAGTATTTATGAAGACTAGTGATACTACCTTCAGGATATTCAGGTTTATTGTTGTCCCAAGTGATCGTTCTAAGGATCCTTGAAACGGTAATGAGGACAGAGGGAAACCAGGGGTTTCCTGAGTTGAGACTTTTAACTATTACTGGGTTTTAGGGATACAAAGACGAATTGTATAACGTTTTTATCAGATACTATGGTTAGTCTTAGTTTTTTGAAAAGCTGAGGGGGTGGTAGTAGGGGTAAGATAAACGATACGGTAGGTGTTGTTCCCTCACCCTGTTTTCTTTTCTCTTTATACCATTGTCTTTCATTTTCTAGGTTTGTGTCTCTTCAGAACCTTTCTTAGAACACCACCGAATTTTACGGTTTCTTTACAAGTTTTAAACACACTGTTATTAACGGACTGTGAATCTGACTTAAAAAGTTTTCAATTCTTCGAACAACAGATTTGGCTGGAGTACGTTACACGTACATTCCCACACATCACACACACACGTGTCACACACACACGTACGTACACGTACTTGACTCCCCGCTGTCACTCGATTCACTGTTCACATATGTATGGTATCTAACAGAGGAAAACATATTAACTCGTCGAGTCTCTGTTATTACCCTGTTTCCGTAGTGCGGGAAAACACAAAAAACTTAAAATCTGGTATCTTTAACTTATGGATAAAATTTTTATTTACACTGGCTATAAAAAATTTTATCATTTCATTATGTACCTAAACGATTATGGAAGACTTTTATTATGTCATTTTATTTGTCAAATCTTCCATGACGAAACCCCTAGGGGACTCGACACTGAGGGTGGGGTGTGTCTCTATGACGTGTCCACGTCGGGGTAGACAGGGTCACACGTAGAGAGTGCTACGTCATCATGTGTCGCCGCAGAGAGTCCACTGGACCCCGTCCTGGTTCCACGACCTGAAAGACAGACTTCGCTACCAGTCTCTCCGGTGCGACGACAAGTGACACGGAGAATTCGGTACTTACTGTATGACACATGAGACTAACCCTAAAACGACTATGGTTACATATATAAGTAGAGGTGCTCAACATCTCACCAATATTCCGTCCAAATGCAAAAGAGGAAGTCGTGTTAGGTACCTCAACCCGACACACCAGAATCGTAGTTGGTGTCAGGGATTTCCCAGTTCTTTTATTTTAATCGGGGACTGTTGTTTAGTCACATTAAGACACCTAGTTCGGATATTGTAAGGGTATTGACAGACTTGGATGGGGGATAAGGTCACAAAAATAGATACAGAACGTTTTATAGTAACCACAAATAATATAACTCTGGTCTCTGTGTACCGTTCTTAGACTCTGAGATAAGATATCGGAAATAGAGTACCCAGGAAAGGAGTCATTTGGGTCCCTAAAGAATGTTTGACCAATGACGATTCACGAGAAGACCCTGGTACCGATACTAAATTGGACGGTACATCTTCAAACACGAGGGATCATTTACGTATCTAGTCAAGAGTTAAGGTAACAATATTACGATTTATCTCGTGTCCCTCTCATCTCTCGTTTATTGTGAAGTACCGGGAAACTGGAGTTCAGTAGGGAACATCTGTGTCTTGTGAATGGGTTCCAGTCTTTGTGCCAATGATGTCAGTGGTCGGAGTATGAAGTTCCTCTTTGGTCCTAGTACCCGAGTCTCGAGTCTGAACACAGACGAGGATCCGAACAAAGGTGTTTTGTCTTTCTTGATGTTGACCATCTCTGAATCTTGGTCTCGTCCATAGTCACACAACAACGGTCCTAGACAATCGGTTACTAGTTCGTCAAGGAACAGATCGAGAAGGAGGGGACAAAATCAGTTCAGGAGGTTTCTTCCTCTCTGTAGGGGTTGAGTGTACCACAGACGACGGTAGGAGACACTTCAAATTTCAGACCGAGACATTTTCCTTGTTACTGAAAGTGTTACTGAAAGTGGTTAGTGTTACTATACAGATAGGTCTCGGTAACAGGATAGTAAACCAAGGAATTTCTTTAACCACAAGATACCTCTTCCGTTACCGTGGGTGAGGTCATGAGAACGGACCTTTTAGGGTACCTACCTCCTCGGACCATCCGACGTCAGGTACCCCAGCGATTCTCAGCCTGTGCTGACTCACTGAAGCGAAAGTGAAAAGTGAAAGTACGTAACCTCTTCGTTTACCGTTGGGTGAGGTCACAAGAACGGACCTCTTAGGGTCCCTACCCCCTCGGACCACCGACGGTAGATACCCCAGTGTGTCTCAACCTGTGCTGATTTCACTGAATCGTATCGTATCGTACTTCGAATACCTTTTGTAATTAATTATGGTCTTTTGACATGACTCGAGACACAACATTCCTCTACTTTTAAAGGTAGGTGTAAGGTCTTTTACATACACTTTGAGGTCTCGTCCGTAACTACAAGAGACCTCGTGTCTTTTATAATTATTGCAACTCTTCTTTCGATATGTTGGACCTCAAGACCCGAGGATATTTCCAGGAACCTTAGTGCACAGATGGTGGTAGATCCATTTATAAAGAGTTACGTAGACAAGAACTATATCATTGACTACTGAGTCTACCACGAGTGGAGTAATAAGAACTTCTCACTAGAAATTAGGAGTACAAGAGATACGGGAACGAACATCCATGACACGTGGTTCCTACGACTTCGTCTCTCTTTTCTGTCCTTCCTTACGTTTGTTTCAACCCCACCTCACATCCCACTTATATTCACCATATTTTTCAGTCTCCTTCCCTATTTTCGTATTCATTTCCCCTTCCCTTTTCTGTTAGTCTCCTCCCTTTGTCTCTTTCATCACAAGTCCTTCCATGTACCTTTCCCGAATCCGACAACCCGATTCTACGGGTCTTAGGAACTGGTGTCTACGAGTTGGTCCCTAATATTTCATGTTCAACAGTTTTCTCTTATTGTAGAAGGGTTACAACCCTACAACCCTGGTGCCATTTCAGAGACAGTCCCTTCTAGTGAGTAAGGTTGAGGTGACTGGTGTCTCCCACCAAGGTAGACTTAGGAAGGAAGTAGTGGATAGATGAGAGTAGTTGAGTTTTTGTCAAGTCAAGAGGTAAGATCAGAGACGTTTACCGTTCTATCCACCAGATATTTGGGTTGTTGGTAGAGGAGGGAGTTTTGACATGATACACATTATATAACGCACAGTGGGCAATACATTTCCTTGTCATACCCACCACCCTTTCAATACGAGTTTGTACCTATCGTCTATAAAAACATACATTATATCCGTTATATGATTTTGTGACTTTCCACACAACCTTATTTATGGAAAAGTTTATTTTCGTACGTTTCGACATCGAAAATTTACATATCTGTCGGACGAGTCTTTATAGATTTAACTACCACCCCTTTCTAGTCTTGGACTATAGGGTTTTACGTGACTTAATCTCTACGTCGGAAATCTCCCTTACCGAAGACAACCCTGACACCTACCTTAGATGGTCTTGTAAAACTAGAATAAGAAGGAATGAAAACCTAAAGATAAAGGAAAAAAGAAAGAAAGAAAGAAAAAGACTTTGATAAAGTCTTTATTTTCACTGAAACATCAAGTCGTATTTCCATAAGTTTGGTGTCCCATTGAGCAAGAAAAATTGTCCTTTACTTATAAATTCGTAAGTTTTTTCTCTCTCTCTTACCTTCATACAGTAAAAAGGATAAAGAAACCGTGTAGTCACCTTTTGTGAAAAGGTAAAGGAAGAGGGTATTTCCTGTCGACAAAAGTCAACTTCGTCGGGGAAGGTCACTGACTCATTAACTTGACGTCTTGATTTGGGTCCGGTTTTCAGGTGTTCATACCGAGTCACCATTTCTCAGACGGACGGTTACCTCTTCTACGTCCTCTACGTCCAAATCGGAGACTCAGCCCTTCTAGGGGACCTCCTCCTTTACCGTTACGTGAGGTCATAAGAACGGACTTCTTACGGTACCTGTCTCCTCGGCCTCAGATGTTGTCAAGTACCCCAGAGTTTTTCAATCTGTGCTGACTCGTGATATCATGATGATATACTAGAGAATTTTCCCCCGAAGGGTCTACCGAATCGTCATTCTTAGACGGACGGTCACATCCTCTACGTTCTCTGTACCCAAGATAGGGACCTGGTCCTTCTATGGGACATCTTCCTTTACTGTTGGGTGAGGTCATAGGAATACCTGACATCTGGTGGTCCGAGGAGACGGGTACCCTAAAGGGTTTGAGCTTGTGAAGACTCGTACGTTGGAAAACCTTTCGAGTTTAAACTTCCATTTTCTTCTTGGATTAACAAGTAATTGTCTCCTCACATATTTCTTCTACACCACATATAGATGTTACTTTATAACGGGTCGGTAATTTTTCTTACTTTATTACGGTAGACATCGTTGTACTTACCTGGATCTCTCAAAGTATGACTCACTTCATTCAATCTGTCTCTTCCTCTTTATAGTATGCCGTAGGGAATATACACTCTAGATTTTTCTTTACTATGTGTACTTGAATGAATGTTTTGTCTTCCTCTGAGTGTCTTTTGTTGGAATACCAACAGTATTCCTCTTTTCCTATCAATCCCTTAAACCCTATCAGTACATATGTGACGATATAAAGTTTACCTAATGGTTGTTTCTGGTCAACATATCATGTACCTTGAGACGAGTTGTAATACGTCTACCCTCCCCTTGACCCCCTCTTACCTATGTACATGTACGTACGGACTCGGGGAGTGACGAGTGGATTTTGATAGTGTTGTAACAATTAGCCGAGATGGAGTCATGTTTTGGTTTTCAAGTTTTCTTTTTTTTTTTAGAGTCAACATTTTGGAAACATGAGTGGACACAAACGAATCGGTATTTAATAAAAACTGACAAAATAAAGTCATTTTGGGGATAATACTAAGAGGTAACAACTGTAGAGAAAGTAAAAAGGTAAACAGAAATTGGAAGGATATAAATTTCCAATAAAGTTTTCAGGTGTATTAAGTTCGTAAATATTCTCTCCAACAATGTCAGACCTTTGAGTTCTTACAAAGGACTTACTTATCAACTTAGAAATAAGTATTTAAATCACTTTCTTTCTTTAACACGACTCGGTGATAAGACTTTTGTTAGAAGGTTAAAATACCTTTCGTACAATTTGTTTTTCTGAGATTGTCCTATTTATTTCCCAATATTAATACCCGTTCAAGTTGTTATCCCTTTTTTGTAAGTTTTAAATTCTACCTCCTTTTAATATAAATTCTGTACCCTCATTTGTAGAACCATTAGTACGAAGTAAGTAAATTGTTTATAAGTATTCATAAGTGGCCCTCGGACAAGACACCGTTTAGTGTGTGTGTGTGTGTGTGTGTGTGTGTGCATTCGGTTGTTCGTGATGATTACTTTTATATTCTTGTTTATTTTTACTTAATAAATTTCATTCATACTTACATAATCAAATCGTAGACGGACCTTACGTCCTCTGGCCCCAAACTAGGGACCTCTTCCTTTTACCGTTGGGTAAGGTCATGAGAACGGACCTCTTAGGGTACCCCCCTCCTCGGACCATCCGATGTCAGGTACCCCAGCGTTTCTCACCCTGTCCTGACTCGCTGAAGTGAAAGTGAAAGTAATATAATCGTTTTTCGTCTTGTTTTCGTTAATGATCGTGTAAAAAACAAGCAACCCAAGAAACGGAAACAAAAATCTTCTACCATTTTTGGTGATGGTTCACAGGAAAATTTGTTATGATTTTTTGTTTTTTATGAGACATACTGGTACTCCTTGGATTTTTACAAAAGAACGGATAACCGAGAAAAGTCTCAAGAATTAAAATATCCTAATATAGAGATTTTGGTATACTCCACTTCAATAGAAGGAAACGAACTACTTTTGGTTTTATTACGGGGTATTAAATGAAAGTCTTTTAGGTCTACTGAACTGTTTTTCCATAAGTAGTGGAGACATACTACTTATGAAAGTTGTCAGGTCTTTACCTTCTCTTTAAGGACTTAGATTATTTCTAATAGTTGCTTTTATAGTTTTTAGTTATAATCAGAGATTTCCTAGTGTTTGTTCTGTCCATCTGATAGTGACGAAGATAAGTGGTAGAAGGACTTCCCGGACCGTAGTTTGGTCCTTTCCGTTATTCTACATAATTCAGACTTTTCCCTCTTTATTCGGTAAAAATAAGTATCCACGTACCTCTTCTACGTTTCCTCAGATATTCGTTTGATGTCTCGATCTTGGTTATCCCCTTAATTATGTCAGTGACGACGACGACGACGCCGATTCAGCGAAGTCAGCACAGGCTGAGACACGCTGGGGTAGCTGCCGTCGGGTGGTCCGAGGGGGCAGGGACCCTAAGAGGTCCGTTCTTGTGACCTTACCTAACAGTAAAGGAAGAGGTTATGTACTTCCACTTTTCACTTTCAATTCAGCGAAGACAGTACAGGCTGAGAATCGCTGGGGTACCTGACGTCGGGTGGTCCGAGGAGGTAGGTACCCTAAAAGGTCCGTTCTCATGACCTCACCCAACAGTAACGGAAGAGACTATGTCAGTGATTTGTGTTTATATTTAAAATAAAGATCTATGATCACTTTAGTAATCTTTCACTTTAAATTTAAAGTAAATAATTTATGTACCCTTAATTAAATTGTGTTCCATATGTCAGGAGATGGTTTTTTTTTTTTTTATCAGTCCTAGATGTATTTTCCCTTATTGTATTCTGAGGTATATAGTTCTACATTTAACAGGGTTTACTTAGGTATTTAAGTTGTGTTCGGGTTATATTGATGATCGTTACAAAAAACCATCGGTAACTCTTCGATTAAGATATTCAAACCACCTTTAAGTTTCTGGATTTTATTAGGAACTTTTTCTTCTTTCAAACTTAACGTAAAGGTCTATAGTTTTACGTATACTTCGGGGTCATTAATCCTGTCTTTCAAGATAACCTTTCTCCTATTTTATTTCTACCCATTCATCCTAGTTTAGGTTTTTATCCAGGTATACATATGTAGTAGTTAACTAAAAGAGGTTTTGACAGACACGTTAAGATACCCCTTTTTCTACCAGAAAGACCCTATTCTCGATCACAGTCAACGAGTCAGTACAGACTAAGAAACACTACGATACTTGACATTGATCAGTCGGAGGAGACAGGTACACTAAAAGGTCCGTTCTTATGACCTCACCCAACTGTACGGGAAGAGGTTCCCTAGAAGGACTGGGTCCCTAACTTGGGTCCAGAGGGTGTGACGTCCGTCTGAGAAATGGCAGAGTCGGTGGACCCTTCGGGGGTGAACACGACGATGGTGTGTTTGTGATCTTACACGAGAGTCTCTATAGAATAACACCAAAATTAACGTAAAGACCGTTGACCGATAAACGTAGAAAACTTTCATGGAACTGAGGAAGGAGTATTGTATTTTTTTAATTGAGATCTACCTATGTTCTAGATTTACACTAGTTACTTTGATATTTTGAAGAATTTTTATTTCTTCTTAAAGAAATATTCAAACTGTCGAATCTAAGGAAGTTTTCGTGTGTATGTTTGGGTTAGTCTTTTCCTTTTTATAATTTAAAGTGAGAAAGTTTTAATTTATATAGACAGGGGGTTTGTTGGTGGATCTCTTACTTTTGTGTTCAATATCTGACCCAATTTTATAAACACGTTACATATAGACTATTCCCGAAGGGTCCACCGAGTCACCCATTTCTTAGACGGACTTTATGTCCTCTATATCCTCTGCACCCAAGTTAGGGCCCGAACCCTTCTAGTGGACCTCTTCCCGTATTGTTGGGTGAGGTCATAAGAACGGACCTCTTAGGGGTACCTGTGTCTTCGGATCGACCGATGTCAGGCATCCCACCGTTTCTCATCCTATACTGACTTCACCTGACTCGCGCATACGTACGTGTATAGACTATTTGTTGAACTTATGTCTTATTGTTTGTACGGATATGTAAAATTTTATCATTTTTATTTATTAGATGTTGGATTTTTATGTATTCGTTTACTACGTTTCACTATAAAGAGTTTTCTTTAGTGGGTTTACCGGTTATTCGAATCCTTTTACACAAGTTGTGGTAAGTCAAGTCAAGTCAGTGAGTCAGCACGGGTTGAGAAACGTTGGGGTACTTAACGTCGTGTGGTCCGGAGGGACAGATAGTTATTGAGGGTCTCAAGTGAATTTGAGTACAGGTAGTTCAACCACTAGGGTAGGTCGGTAGAGTAGGAGACAGCAGGGGAAGAGGAGGACGGGGGTTAGGGAGGGTCGTAGTCCCAGAAAAGGTTACTCAGTTGAGAAACGTACTCCACCGGTTTTATAATCTCAAAGTCGAAATCGTAGTCCGGAAGGTTACTTGTGGGTCCTGACTAGAGGAAATCCTACCTGACCAACCTAGTGGAACGTCAAGTTCCCTGAGAGTTCTCAGAAGAGGTCGTGGTGTCAAGTTTTCGTAGTTAAGAAGACGTAAGTCGAAAGAAGTGTCAGGTTGAGAGTGTAAGTATGTACTGATGACCTTTTTGGTATCGGAACTGATCTGTTTTGAAACAACCGTTTCATTACAGAGACGAAAACTTATACAAGAGATCCAACCAGTATTGAAAGGAAGGTTCCTCATTCGTAGAAAATTAAAGTACCGACGTCAGTGGTAGACGTCACTAAAACCTCGGGGGGTTTTATTTTAGACTGTGACAAAGGTGACAAAGGGGTAGATAAAGGGTACTTCACTACCCTGGTCTACGGAACTAGAATCAAAAGACTTACAACTCGAAATTCGGTTGAAAAAGTGAGAGGAGACAGTGAAAGTAGTTCTCCGAAAAATCAAGAAGAAGTTAAAGACGGTATTCCCACCACAGTAGACGTATAGACTCCAATAACTATAAAGATGGTCGTTAGAACTAAGGTCGGGTCGCAAAGAGTACTACATGAGACGTATATTCAATTTACTCGTCCCACTGTTATTTGTCGGAACTGTATGAGGAAAAGGATAAACCTTGGTCAGACAACAAGGTACAGGTCAAGATTGTCAACGAAGGACTAGACGTATATCCAAAGAGTTCTCCGTCCAGTCCACCAGACCATAAGGGTAGAGAAAGTCTTAAAAGGTGTCAAATAACACTAAGTGTGTCAGTTTCCGAAACCGTATCAGTTATTTCTTCTTTATCTACAAAAAGACCTTGAGAGAACGAAAAAACTACTAGGTCGCCTACAGTTGTGGTAATGAGTAGTTGTTTACATTTAATTTAGGTGGAACACGAAGAAGAGAGGAGCGACTCAGTGAGTCAAAACAGGTTGAGAAACGTTTGGGTACCTGACATCAAACAGTCCAAGGAGACAAGTACCTCAAGAGGTCCATTCTTATGACCTCACCCAACAGTAAGGGAAAATGTCTCCTAGAAGGGCTGGGTCCTAGATTGAGTTCAGAGGGTGTGACGTCCGTCTTGACAGAGTCGGTGGACCCTTCGGGGGTGGAACACGACGATGGTGTGTGTGTGATCTGACACGAGAATCACTATAGAATAACACCAAAATTAACATAAAGAGGTTACTAAATACCGTAACTTATATAAAAATATACGAATAAACGATAGACATATGAAGACATCACTTTATCGAGAAACGGGTACCAGATTCACTTTACAAACGGAATAAATTTATGACAAATCGAAACTCTCAATAAATATATAAGATCTATAATGAAGGAACCCCTTATATACCAAAGGTTTATTATCAAAAAGTGTCAACCATCGAACACAAAAGTACGAGAATGTCAACAAAACGTCCCGTTTTCTAGAATTAAAATTTCAGGTCAAACAGTAAAAATTTTTTAAAATATCTGACAACAAAACAACAGTTCAGGTTTCCGAGAACCGGGTATGTATATAGTTTGAAAACAGGACATAAAAAAGGATTTAAAAAAATATTAAATTGTAAAATGTAAATTCAGACACTAGGTAAAATTTCTTACATACATACTTCACACTCTGGACTTAGTTCCAATTAAAAAGGACGGTTACCTAAAGTTGAAAGAGGTTGTGATAGACAACTTTCCCAATAGGAAGGAGATAGTTTAAATAAAGGGTGAAACGGTCTTTTCCAGTCAACCCATATAAACACACCTAGATAAATACCCAAGAGACAAGTAAAGGTGACTTGACACACAAATAGGGACGTGGTCATGGTTTATTGGAGCTACTGAGATCGGACTTTAGTCTAACTGGCTAACAAGACTGAAGAATAAAGAAGTTCTAAAATTTTTAATAAGGTTATAGAGAGGGACAAGTATATTTAAAATCTTATTAGAACGGACATAAACAAAGAATTTTAGGTCTACCTAAAATTGTCCTCAAAATATTGTACACATATATTTAAACCTCTCTGAACAGTACAAATGACGAAACTTTGAAGGTCAAACGTTTGAGTACTACAGAGAAGTAGACAGAAGAAATTAAAGAAAGTAGTCACAAAACATCAAAAGTCGAATTTTAAAGACATGTACAAAAGACATGTTTTTTCTGGTGAGTCCCAGAAAAAAGTTCAGTAATATTTACCATAATATGAAAATTAAAACTCCAGGTGTACAGGTAGCGATTATACATCTCTATTTTAACTAATCTATGTAAATAGAATAAAGGATACCACAACGACTTGAGTTATCCAGACTCTCAAAACCCCCCATACAAGAAACTCTAAAAGATATATCTATTAGTATAACGGACCGTAAAAGTGAAGAAAAGACCAGGTTCTGACAGAAATGTAGGCGAAAGGAATAACTTGACCGAGACTGGAAATCGAGACACGACTTCCTCTCCCTACTCTCACCTACACAAACGGAACAAGGGTCAGAATCCTTTTGTATGTGTCAGAAAACAATCATTCGTATGACGATCGATACCTCCTTGAAGGGGTGAGACGGACACAAAGAGTTTCAGAAGTGGTATCAACTGACAACTTAAAACCGTTTTCAAATAGGATGTATCTAATTACACTACATTAAAAAGAGGAAAATAGGACTATTATAACACTTAAAATAGTTGGTTAAAAGTTAAACTTCATTATACGTAGGAACTTTTTTTAGGCAAACACGAACCATATAATGAGAAAATTATATCTACTTAAAATTGATTATAAAAATAATCAATCTTATAATCTTTCTTTGAAATACAGACATAAGTACTTTATACAAAGAGACGTCAATACTAGAAACAGACTAAAATTAAAGTCCCATTGTGATCGAAGTATTTTACTCACTACTTAAGAAAAGAGGAAAAAAAAAAAAAAAGACCTTCTTTATCACATATTAAGTACGACGACGACGGCGATTCAGTGAAGTCAGCACAGGCTGAGACACGCTGGGGTATCTGCCGTCGGGTGGTCCGAGGGGGTAGGGACCCTAAGAGGTCCGTTTTTGTGACCTCACCCAACGGTAAAGGAAGAGGTTACGTACTTTCACTTTTCACTTTCACTTCAGAGAGTCAGTACAGGCTGAGAATCGCTGGAGTACCTGATGTCCGATGATCCGAGGAGGCAGGTACCCCAAAAGGTCCGTTCTCATGACCTCACCCAACGGTAACGGAGGAGGTATTAAGTACGATTATGAAATTTTCTAACCATCTTAATAGATCATTACGACAGACTCAGGTCCCTAAAAAAAAAATTAATTTTTAAGTTAAAGAAGTATCTATACCACTGTAGTCGAAAGAGACCGGGGACGGGACTCCTCTCTACTCCTCCTCACTGGGGACCTCGGGTGTCACTCCAAACCCCTGTCTGTCGTCCACGAAGGTCTCGCGACACGGGGCGTCTCTTCACCCAAGGATGTAAACTCTCGACCCGTCGACGTTCCACGTCCCTCGGCACGAAAGACCAGAGAGGTTCGGCTGGACAGTCAGAGACGGGGCAGAAGTGAAGAGGTGGGAATCGATTATAGTACTTCTCCTGTCCTGAAGGGGGTCCCGAGACGAATATGGTGACATTCGACGAATTTCACGAACTCCTTAACATCATACACCACTTCAAGAGAGGAAGAACATCTCCGTTCTTAACTCCTTAAACTGAATAGACAACAGGCAAGTGAAGACAACTCTTTTGTCACTCTTCATAATCTCTTTCAGCTTAGTCTACAGATAAGAGCGTCGAGGTTGCCAGAGAGAGTAAGAAGAACACATAAAAAGAGGAAAGGTACAGAGGGACGGGTTGAGGGAGGTAGAAAGGTGCAAAATCAAAGACTCAAAAAGAGTTGTAGGACGAGAGATAGTCTTTTAGAGTAAGGATATCAAAGGACGTCTATTATAAAGTGACACGTCTTAAGGGACCTTCGTTAGTCCCTTGGGGTTTGAATGCACCATAAACGTAGGTATTCTAGTTGTGACCACGATACTCGTCGTAAAGGGAGAAGAGGGAGCAGTCCTTCTCAACGACTTAGACGGACGAGGATTTCCCAAAGCGAACATGTTCGAAAAGGTCGGGGTGTGTGCAAAGACACCAGATATGACGGAAAACCTTTCTTTTTTCTTTCCTCACTGACGGTAAACTCTGTCGGTTAGTCTGAATGGGGATAAAATGAGTGTGTAGAATTTTTCGTCCCGCACAAACGCCTACGACGGGGGGGACACCGACCTAGATTTTAACGACTGAAATATTGGTTAAGAAGTGTCTTACGAAAGATTAAATTCACCATATATACAAACAGTTTCGAACTTTTCTTTCTCAAATGAGTTCGACTACAACAAACCCCTCCTTGTTAAACGGAAAATTTTACCCTAAAAATTTTAAATTTTGATCCCGTAGTCCCCTTTGTTACCTTTGTCACTCTCTGAAATAAAATCCCCCGAGGTTTTAGTGACGTCTACCACTAACGTCGGTACTTTAATTTTCTAGAAACGAGGAACCTTCGTTTCGATACTGGTTGGATCTGTCGTATAATTTTTCGTCTCTGTAATGAAACGGTTGTTTCCAGGCAGATCAGTGTCGATACCAAAAAGGTCATCAGTACATACCTACACTCTCAACTTGATATTTCTTTCGACTCACGGTTTCTTAACTACGAAAACTTGATACCACAACCTCTTCTGAGAACTCTCAGGGAACCTGACGTTCCTCTAGGTTGGTCAGGTAGGGACCTTCCTGACTACGACTTCGACTTTGAGGTTATGAAACCGGTGGACTACCCTTCTCGATTGAGTAACCTTTTCTGGAACTACGACCCTTTCTAACTTCGACTCTTCTCTTCCCCTACTGTCTCCTACTCTGCCAACCTACCGCAGTGGTTGAGCTACCTGTACTCAAACTCATTCGAGGTCCACAACCACTATCTGTCCCTTCTGACCGCACGACATCAGGTACCCCAGTGTTTCTCAGCCTGTACTGACTCGTTGACTTGACTTGACTTGACTTCCGTAGTCCTCCTTTATTTTACAAAGTAAAACGTAAAGGTCAAAGTAGTCTTAGTGTGTACACACAGAGACGTACATGATTATCTTACATAATCTAATATCTGTCAACTTCTCCATATCTTTCCTGAGTATTATATAACAATTATTGGATTCTAGTACTTTACCTTTTATTATGCATGGATAAAAAGACAACAGTATGTCTAATAAGACCAACACTTAATATGCTAAACCTCGAGTATAAATAACAGGGTGACACAATAACATGGTGTATAGTCACTAAAAATTTTTAGTCATATTAAACTGTCCTTCGGAATAGATAGTCTATACTGAAAGAGATTCTGACGGAATTCGATTTGAGAGTCTATCTTATGTAAACATACCAAGGTGTCTTATCCAGTAAATAGTGTCGTGAATGGTCGGGTATCATACTAGACAATTTACTCCCCTGACCGGAGTACTAGATCTCCTACACATGACCTAGTGTACGTTCTTGACTCGACAGGATATGTCGTCGATGATCGGTGTATTCCGATGAATTTAAATTTAATTAACTTGAATTTATTATAATTTTAAAATCAAGGAGTTAGTATGACCGGTATATTGTTCCCGATTCATGGGTGTGGACTGGTCTCCGATAGTTTATCACGTCTATATCCCGCAAAGTGGTAGAGTATTTCAAGGTGACTTACCACTAAGAGATGTCACATCCCAGATACTTTTGTTCTTTGAAACTGACAAACCACAGTGTTAATTTCCGGATCTATACACCATACGTGAATTATTCACATACGTGAATTGTAGTGGTACAAGGGTCTTTGATGAACTTATGGACTATTTATCATCTATAAGTTCATTTAAACATCATATTGTTTATTTATCTACACAGACGTACACACTCACCTCTTCCACTACCGTAGGGTGAGGTCATGAGAACGGACCTTTTGGGGTACCTGCCTCCTGAGACCACCCGACATCAGGTACCCCAGCGATTCTCAGCCTGTGCTGACTCTCTGAAGTGAAAGTGAGAAGTGAAAGTACGTAACCTTTTCCTTTACCGTTGGGTGAGGTCACAAGAACGGACCTCTTAGGTTCCCTACCGCCTCGGACCACCCGACGGTAGATGACCCAGCGTGTCTCAGTCTGTGCTGACTTCGCTGAATCGTCATCGTCGTCGTCGTACACACTCTCGAACTTGAGTTTTATAAAGTTTCTAGTCAAATTTTTGTGGGAAGGTACTGACATTAGACCTCAACGAACATCGATAAATCTTTACAACGAAAACCTTTTAACACCATTTTGAGGTCAAGACAGTATTGTTAAATAGTGTCTAAACTACCGAGAATTTTTTTTTTTTTTTTCACCAAGGGAATGTTAGACCTTCCCGAAGGAACCATCGAGTCAACCATTTCTTAGACGGACGTCACGTCCTCCGGACCCAAGTTAGAGACCCAACCCTTCTAAGGAACCTATTCCTTTACCGTTGGGTGAGTCATAAGAACGGACCTTTTAGGGTACCTGTCTCCTCGGACCACCCGATGTCAGGTACCCCGACGTTCTCAGAATCGTTTATTTGGTTAGACCTCCGGTCTTCAGACTCTGTTCCACAGTTGTCTTTGTGTGAGGAAGGTTTACAAGATCTTCCCTCAAGAAGTCACGGAGAAGATCGAAATCCACTGAGGTTCACAAGGAAGTGAACACTGATATGGAGGTTGGAGGAGGAGGTAACTCTTCGGAGTGTTCCGAAAGAGTGGACACACAAAGAATTTTCTTTTTAACAGTGACCTAAATCCGGGATGGACTTATCAGGTCCTGCTGGAATAGAAACATAGGAATTGAAACAAATGAAAATGTTTCAGAGAAACAGGTTTATTCAGTGTAAGTGTCAAAGACACTAATCCTACACCCGAATAGTAAACCCTCGGGCGAGAGGTAGCGTGATGTCCCAAAAATTACAGAAACGTCTTAACAGTACTTTTATATACTTACTGTCTTTAGAGTTGTAAAGAAAGTCTCAGTTTTCACTTAGACTTAGACTTAATGACGTATTATACCTTTCTCTCTCTCTTCGTTCAAATCCTACCGACCTTTTACTTTTATGGTACTCTACTTCAAAAAACTTTACGTGTGACAACCCTGTTGAAAAAGAAGAGTCCGTACACCCTAAACCTGTGGTTTTACTTCTGTTTAGATCGTTACGATACAATTACTTCCGAAGACGGGGTAGGATTTTCTCGTTCCCCAGACCTCTCGTGAACCCCAACGAAAATTTCAAGGGACTAGAAGTACGTCTAGTCCTCGGGACGACGTCAAGTGTGTCTTCCTACGTTTGGTTCTGTCTTATCAGTGGGTGACCTCTTCCAACGGGAAAGGGTTGAGTGTGGTAACATAAATGACATACAATAGAGACCTAGAACCCCACTCTTTATCTTTAAACAATTTACTTCTCTTTCTCTGGATCGAAACGAAACCAGATACCTGTTTTTCCCTAGAGTTGTACGAATCATCCTTTACTACCGGATTAGGGTCGAGTACAAGGGATAATCACCCACTTGTTAGGTTGCGAACCACTTAAGACGAAGTGTTCTATCCTTCTCGGCTGTAGCTTCCTAGTTTTTCGCTGCAGAGATACTTGCGAACCGGCGGTGTTCTGTCAATAGGGACAACATTGAAAAGACTGTGGAGGACGAATTTTGGGGTTTCCAGTCTTCCTAGCACTCCGGGGCGAAAGTACCAGACATAAGCATGACTTTTAGTTCTAGTTCGCTCGAAAACGGGAAGACGAGGTGCCCTCCAAAGACAGGAGGGACTCGAGCGGAATCCTGTAGACGTAATGGCAAACGTCTTATGTACATATTCTATCGGGAATAAGAGATTATAAGAACAGTTTCGTTAAAATTTTCTCCTGGTCTATCTTCTTATAAATATTATTTGACAATGTTAATAATAGGATACTCTAAAATCTATTCTTTGTCACACCGGAATTGACTAGTACTTATTAATTATGTGTACAAGTAAAAGTGTTAATGTACTTTTTAAGTAAGATCGGTTTCTCCTGTCGTAGACATTTCAGAGACTTAATCCTTTCTCAAATTATACAGATATTTACCAATCTTAAAATTTGACCAACTACATGTAATCCCTCATACACCACCTTTTCTCCCTTACTGTTTTGATATTCATTAAATCCCCTTTTGACATACAACAGAAATATAGAATTATATCTTAAAATAGAAATATAGAAGATTACCAAGGAGTAATGGGTTTCTACTTGTCCTTCACTATGCTAATATATATGTAAAATATTATTGAGATACCAGTACAAGTTAAGGCAAGTCAAATCAGGGTGTCAGCACAGCTGAGAAACGATGGGGTACTTGGCTTCGTGCGGTCCGGAGGGACAAGTAGTGGTTGAGGACCTCAAGTGAGTCTGAGTACAGGTAGTTCAGTCACTACGGTAGGTCGGTAGAGTAGGAGACAGCAGGGGAAGAGGAGGACGGGGGTCAGGGAGGATCGTAGTCTCAGAAAAGGTTACTCAGTTGAGAAGCGTACTCCACCGGTTTCATGACCTCAAAGTCCAAATTGTAGTAAGGAAGGTTTCTTTAGGGTCCCGACTAGAGGAAGTCTTACCTGACCAACCTGGAGGAACATCAAGTTCCCTGAGAGTTCTCAGAAGAGGTTGTGGTGTCAAGTTTTCGTAGTTAAGAAGACGTAAGTCGAAAGAAGTGTCAGGTTGAGAGTGTAAGTATGTACTGATGACCTTTTTGGTATCGGAACTGATCTGTCTGGAAACAACCGTTTCATTACAGAGACGAAAACTTATACGACAGATCCAACCAGTATTGAAAGGAAGGTTCCTCATTCACAGAAAATTAAAGTACCGACGTCAGTGGTAGACGTCACTAAAACCTCGGGGGGTTTTATTTTAGACTGTGACAAAGGTGACAAAGGGGTAGATAACGGGTACTTCACTACCCTGGCCTACGGTACTAGAAGTAAAAGACTTACAACTCGAAATTCGGTTGAAAAAGTGAGAGGAGAAACTGGAAGTAGTTCTCCGAAAAATCAAGGAGAAGTGAAAGACGGTATTCCCACCACAGTAGACTTATAGACTCCAATAACTATGTATATGGAATTAATAAAAATTTAGGGGACAGAGTAAACGAACGGACATCATTGTATTTTACACGACGACGACGACGATTTAGCGAAGTTAGTACAGTCTGAGACACGCTGGGTTATCTGCCGTCGGGTGGTCCGAGGGGACAGGGACCCTAAGAGGTCCGTTCTTGTGACTCACCCAACGGTACAGAAAGAGGTTACGTACTTTTACTTTTCACTTTCACTTCAGCAAGTCAGCACAGACTGAGAATCGCTGGGGTACCTGACGTCTGACGATCTATGGAGCAAGGTACCCTAAAAGGTCCGTTCTCATGACCTCATCCCACGGTAACGGAAGAGGTTATTTTACACGATTAAATTCAATTAGAGTATAGAGTAACATAGAGTCAATAATTCTACGTCCTAAGTTACGTTCTCACACTAAGTCGATCTTCTCCTTTCTTGTAGTGGGTTTTTTACCTATTTACTTGAACCATATTAGAAACGTCCTCCCTCAATTGAATATAACCAACTTACTCCTTAATAACGTAGTATAGTCGTCCTTCTTATCAAAAGGACAACTGAAATACTGTTTCCAGACAAGAATTTTCTCCGTGACTACCTACGGATCAATTGTTTAGTTAATTTATCAATTCGATAACGTCATTGAAACATGACGGGGTTGGATTGATAGATCTTTAGTTAAACCTTCTATGAACAGTACTTCATCGATATAAAAATATAAGACGACCAACCACGTCCCGAGGTCCGTGACAACGTTGAGTGTGTACAACGACGACTAGTTGATGTAGTAGAATAACTACTGTGTGTTGAGAAGGTGAAGGGTGGTCTAGAGGTTTAGAAGACGAATAGGACCCGGTTCATACGTACATTGTCGTCCACTGTGAGAAGAGTTCCAGGGAACAAGAACACTCTGTGATTTCCTCCATTCTCTGTTCAAAATCACACAATACGTCCAAGATAATAGGAGTACCAGGATCATACAGGAATACTCAGTGTCAAGCAGGTACGAAAACAGACGTGGGTTGAAAGGGAGTTTACAATGAGAACGACCGATGGTCTCTTAAGTCAGAGTTGTGGTGTATGTTTCTATTGTCGAAAATATCTGAGAAGGTCGAGATCGTTAACGGACTTAAGATTAGAGTTATTGACTAGAGGATAAGCTGTGGTAATCACCAAGACGAAAAGACTAACATTGAAGTCACTGTGTTTCAGATTCTCCTTTCCTGATTCCTTTACTAAAAGTACTACTAAGGTCTATTGATACTGATCTGGGTACAAACAGTGCACTCCCAGAAATCCATTTCGACGGTCAAACTACATAATACCCCGTTCATAAGTTGAAATCTGTTGTGTACAAGGCATATTAACAAACTTTCAGTTTTTAAGTTTTGGCTCTTACATAATCACCTTTCAATGAGACCTGTGGACAAAGGTTTACTGTACCTTCCTCAAAAACAAATCTTAATTTAGGAGACTAGGTCTGGTGTCTACTTCATTGGTGTCCTAATGGTAAAGAACAGACTCCAGACGTCCACACGTAAAGTCGACCCCAGGACGTCGTCCTCCCGAGAGAGAATAATGTGAGACCCCAAAAACATGTCGAAAAGGGTAATGAAGTTCGTGACACTCAAGGGCCTGACGTGTTTTCATGAAACGTCTCAGAGGGTCGACATTCCGACTTTACCACTCCGACTACCTCAAGACACGAAAGACTTCCAAATGTCTCATCGCCGGTAAGGAACGTAAGCCCGGTTCACTAAGGACTGCTTATTCCTTTCAGTAGAGAGGTGACCCTTCGACGAACATGGTTTTTTTCATCACGCACATGGGTGAGACTGAATTAAGTATGGCTGTAAAGTCTTACTGTCTAACGAGATAAACTGACCAATACATACCGACCAGAACTTATTGAAAGACCCGGTGTGGTCTAGGACACCTTTTTTTGTCTTTTGGCTCGACTTCATCACTTGTTTTATTACATCCTTAATCCGATTAAACCGTGGGTTTCTTTTGGGTTTAACTTTAGTATTATTTATACGAAAAGGGGTTTGGAGGAAAGGAGGGGTTCAGGGACACTTCGAGGTACACAGACACACGTCCGGAAAGTGGGGTCTGTGAGCGTGGGTACAAACCTTTGTAGGGATGGTCTCTTCCACTGCCGGTCCTTGTGGGTCTCGTCTGACCTCTCGCCGTACTCCATACCTAAGGGGACGTGTTTGCACGAGTCAAGACGGAGTTCGACTCTCAAGTTACAGAAACTTACGGACCGTCGTGTATATGTATCATGGGTCATGGACACACTGAGGGGGGTTGTCCTTCATCCTCAGCAGTACAAATATCTGGTGCACCGAACACGTGTCTACTCTTTTTCAGACTGAGTGGTGTTTGGAAACAAAACAGATGAACAGAAAGAGACCAGTACTTAATGGACCAGTGATTACTGGATACGTATAGACTTTCCCTGGACTTTTTTCATTAGGAGTACTTTCCAAACTCAACTCCTCTTGACTTCTTATTTGTTCGACTGTATGTAACCATTAATAAGTCGTCTTATTGAAATGGTCGGGTAAATTTTGTATGAAGTCATATACGGTACTTGGGAATATTGGATAAATGTCAGTAGTAAATCGGATACGGAGGAAAGGAGTAAGGTCTCAGATTAATGAGAAAATTCTTCGAGTATATGGAAGTCGAAAGAATTACTTTCCATCAGAATAGGTTTATCAATTATATAGAGAACAAATGACCGAAGATCCCGAGATCAATCCAAAAGGACATGTATGTAATGAAATTCTAGTTGTTATTGTTTAGTCAGGGAGACTGAAAGTCTTAGATAAGGTAATAGATACAAAAATACTTTAATATTGTCCTTATTTTATAAAAAACATGTCGAAAAGGGTAATAAAGTTCATGCCACTCAAGGGTCTGACGTGTTTTCATAAAACACCTGACCGACTGTTACATTCCGACTGTAACTCAGAATGAATAATCTGAGACTCTTTCTAGTCCCCTAAGTCTGGACGACGGAGGGTTTGATCTTAGTATGAAGAATCTGGTACACAGAATCTCAACAGGAGTACAGTGCAAAAGATACAGTAACCGGGTTTCTCAAGTCAGAGTGAACAATCACCGAGTAATAAAAAGAGAAACATTTTATTTCAGTTATATTCGTACGGTCTAGAAAGACACTGTGTCACGATATTACGTGAGGACGGTTTGAATCATAGATGTCCGACGTCTGTGAATCATGGACAGTTATGGTGTCTTCGACCACTGACTTCAAGACATATGACAATGTTCTAGTACATCTTACATTGACAGTTAGAAGGTAGACCAAAGAAACAAAATTACCTTTTTAATTGTATTTTATCAGTTTTCGTTTATCTGTTTATCTTTCCTTTCATGTCTGTTCAAGAGATTTTGTCACGGTCAGGAAATTAAAATCCTGTTCTATTGATCACTACGTCCTTATTTTCACATATAAATCAACTCTACAGATGAGGAGACAGAGTAAAGTGGAGCCTCACGACTGTCCGTCGACTACGGGACCAATCGTTAATAAATATTGATTCATCTTCTCTGGTACCTACGGGTGTCGTCGGATACGTCATCGTACTATTTTACTTTATATATATATATATATATAATTGTCTTATTAATGTCTATATTTATATTTCTTTAACTATGACTATTTAAAAATAGTTTTGTGTCTTGAATGAGACTAAAATGTCCGTGAAAAAAACTACGTATTGAGATACTTTAAAATAGTGTACACACCCAAGAACATTGACAGTGTCTTTACCGTTATGTCTTGAAGGTAGTGAGATTTTTAACAGGGAAACGTGTGCAAGAGTGGGGACGTTAGGGACTAGTGGGGGCCGTTGATGACTAGAGGAAAAGTAAAGATATAAAAAGGAAAATTCTTACAGTACATTCATCTTAATATGGAATACATACCCTAGTAATACCTAGTATTGGTATGATAGGTTACACAATATGTAGTTCGTCGGAAGACTCTATCTGAAAAAAGGTGAGTCGTATTGTGAGAACTCTAGTCAGATCGAAAAACGTACAGAGTCATCAGACAAGGAAAATTAGTGATGTCTGAAAAGAGTTGATTCCTACCAAACTGAACGCGAATAACTGAAAATCACCACTCTTCCGGTATACGTAAGCCAACTCTCGTATGAAACTTAAAACTATAAAAGGACCCGATCGTGGTACGTCGCACTATAAGAGTCCACTACGACCCTCACTCGACTCGAAGATCAGTCGGGGTCTTAGTCCTCTATTTGTTGGAAAGACAGGGGTACGTTGGAAAGACAAAAAGTGAGAGTCGAGTTGTCAGTTATTTAATGTACTCTAAAAGGATATGAAATGATATTTTATTCGAAACACAATCTACTAAAAAGGGTTGACATTTAATTACATTGACAACTCGTATTAGTTCGATTTTATTCCACAAGCCTCCCAATCTACATCATTTACGAAAAAAGAGGAATTATGTTATAAAAGTTGAATGTTTCCAAATAATCTTGCATTGAGGTAGCATTCAACTCCTTCTAGATATTTATTATACAGACAAATAAGTAGTCAAATGGGTTACTTCTACAAAGGTCAAACCCCGGTAGTGGTTATCTCGATGGTACTTATAAGTAGATGTCTAAAAACATACTTGTATTCAAAAAAATAAAGAGTTCGTAATTATGGTGTTCACACTAACGACTCAACATTCCTTTCATTTATAAATTCAAATATACTTTGACTACATGGTAGAAGATCTTACTGAGATGGTAAATGGGTGGTCGTTACGTACTCACTAGGTCAAAGAGACGTAGCAACGGTCTTGAACCATAACAGTCATGAAAATCATAATCGGAAATACTGTCAACACCTCACGAGAGAGTAACACAGAGATTAAATGTAAAGGGATTGACGATAACTACAACAAGACTTATGGTGAGAAAACTACCTTTATATCACCCGTTTGTGAAGGACGGTAAGTCACCAAACAGAAAAAGTAAGAGAATTATCATTGAAAGTGTCTCGTTAGCAAAAAGTAAAATTACTTTAGATTCAAAAAAATACCTAACACGAAAACCACAGGACAGTTTTTAGAAAGACGGATTGGGATGAAATATTTCTAAAAGAGAATACCAAAGAAGATTCTATAAATATCAAAATGTAAACTTACATACTAGACAAAACTCTGACTTAAGTTACAAAATATATTCCACACTCTAAATCCAGTTCAAGGTTAATAAACGTATATTTATAGGTTAACAAGGTCATAGTAAAGGACTATTTTGACAGGAGACAAGTTAACAGAAACGTGGAAACAGTTTTTTTAGTTAAAAGGGGTGAACATACCCAACTGAAGATATAAGAATGAGTCACTGTACTTGAACGGTTACCAAAAAATTAATGGGAAAATCGTAGACATCGTACCAAATGAAAAGGTAAGGAATATAAGTAGTAAATACGAAAACGAAAAAATAGGGAACTATGAAGATGGATCTTTGTCTAGTCAAAATAATTAGTCGAAAGAGGGAAACACCCAGATGAAGATATCACAATGGGTCGTCGTATTTAAATAATTATTATAACGGAATAATGGTAAAAGTGTGGCGTCTTAGACGTATACTAAAAGAGTACACGTATTAAGTACAAAAGAAAATAATATAACTAATAAGGGAACTACTAAACTCGATCCTTATCTAGTTACAATAATTAGTATAATTCTTTTAATTGATATAAATTACCAATAAAGATAACAAACGAAATCTCAAGTGGTTAGACTTAAAAATTAAAATAGGAAAATCTAATATAACCCAAAATAAACAAGAAAAAGATAGAAGAAAACAACTTTCCAATCTATTAAAAAAAAGTTGGAAAAAAGAAACCATTAGTCAAGTCAAGTCAAGTTATGTCAGTGGGTCAGTACAGGCTGAGGAACGTTGGGGTACTTGGTGTCGTGCGGTCCGGAGGGACAGGTAGTGGTCGAGGGCCTCAGGTGGGTTTAGGTACAGGTAGCTCAACCACTACGGTAGGTTTGTAGAGTAGGAGACAACAGGGGAAGAGGAGGGTGGGAGTTAGGAAGGGTCGTAGTCCCAGAAGGGTTTACCCAATCGAGAAGTGTAGTCCACCGGTTTCATAACCTCAATGTCGAAGTTGTAGTCAGGAAGGTTACTTGTGGGTCCTGACTAGAGGAAATTCTATCTGACCAACCTGGAGGAACGTTAGGTTCCCTGAGAGTTCTCAGAAGAGGTTGTGGTGTCAAGTTTTCGTAGTTAAGAAGTCACGAATCGAAAGAAACATCAGGTTGAGAGTGTAGGTATGAACTAGTGACCTTTTTGGTATCGGAACTGATCTGCCTGGAAACAACCGTTTCATTACAAAGACAAAAACTTATACAATAGATCCAACCAGTATTGAAAGGAAGGTTCCTCTTTCGCAGAAAATTAAAGTATCGATGTTAGTGTTAGACGTCACTAAAAACCTCGAGTCTTTTTATTTCAGTCGTGACAAAGGTGACAAAGGGGTAGATAAACGATACTTTACTACCGTGGTCTACGGAACTAGAATCAAAAGACTTACAACTCGAAATTCGGTAGAAAAAGTGACAGGAGAAAGTGAAAGTAGTTCTCCGAGAAATCAAGAAGAGAAAGACGGTATTCCCACCACAGTAGACGTATAGACTCCAATAACTATAAAGAGGACCGTTAGAACTAAGGTCGAACACGAAGAAGGTCGGGTCGTAAAGAGTAATACATGAGACGTATATTCAATTTATTCGTCCCACTGTTATATGTCGGAACTACATGAGGAAAAGGATAAACCTTGGTCAGACAACAAGCTAAAGGTAAAGATTGACAAAGAAGGACTGGACGTATATCCAAAGAGTTCTCCGTCCAGTCCACCAGACCGTAAGGGTAAAGAAAGTCTTAAAAGGTATCAAATAACAGTAGGTGTGTCAGTTTCCGAAACCGTATCAGTTATTTCGTCTTTACCTACAAAAAGACCTTGAGAGAACGAAAAGGCTACTACGTCGCCTACAACCGTTAAACTAGAGACCAAGGAGACGGAAAAGATTTTGGTCGAACTTGTAGTCCTTCAAGTGCAAAGTACATAAACGATTTCGGACCGAACCTCTTAAAATTCGAAATGAAATGATCGTACGTTAACACCCCATCAAACTCGTAAGAAACCGTAACGGAAAGAAACCCTAACCTTACTTTTGACTGGAAAAGGTCAAGACACCGGTGACGACTCAAAAGGTTTAAACGACTGTATAACTCACGTCGTGAAATGTTTCATAATTTTTCCTATTTAAAGGAGGATACATAATAAAATCGACACGGAGTATGTATACATATACAAACACAAGAGAGAGATAAAAGAAAGTTTATGAAAAATTATCAGTAACATTAACGAATAATTTGTATGTATACTCAACAAAATTTAAATCACGGTTTTAAGGTTTACAAACCCTCAAAAATCTCTATAGAAAAGTGTCAACTAAAAGATATACTAAGAGGTAAAACCACTTTCTTATTTAAGATATATTAAAGTTAAAAGAATATAATTCTGAATAATACGTGTTTGTTTGACCCACACAGACACACATATAAAGTGGACGTAAAGTCCTACACAGACCTAGGAACCACGACCAAACACATGTCCGACGTCCACGGACCCCTCGTGACACGTGAACGACGTGTCTTCATCCACCGACTCAGAGGTCCGACCCTTCAACGCTACACGCTACTCTCGGCAAACCGTGAGAATAACTCTTTTTGACACTCAGAAGGTAGGAAGTAAAGTAAGTGTTGACTTGCATATCGATAGTTCTTACGTCCCGGAAATGGTCCTATAACGGCCATGGTACCCTTCATCAGTTTACGTGAGAAGAGTATTGATGTCAAGTCTTACCTTTAGAGAGGAAAGACCTGACAGTTTCCAACTCCCGAGATAAAGTGGACGAGAACCAGTGAAAAAAGGAAGACAACAGGTGAGTGGGGACGAATTTCTCTATTTTTCAGTAATCCAGGTGTTTGACTATAAAGGAAGAATTTCAAAGATAGACATACTTAAACAGGTATGAGGTTAAAAGAGTAAGGGGGTTTAATACTCTATAGGATCCCAAAGAGGTAGTATTGAGTGTCAGATGAACTTCTGTGTCTTAATTCTTACTACGAAGGTTATAGAACAGGTAACAAGGACCGTGGTTTCAAGTCACTGTCGAGTCCAAGAAGACCAGAGGAGTCGGTCGATCTTGAGACTGAATTCTCAGTGTACTCGAAATTAAGAACGTTCTCCGGGGTGGAAGAGTTTTCATGAAAGTTGATTTTGACAAAAAAAAGTTCCGTTCGTGCAGAGTTAAAAGAGATAGAATCTGAACGAGTTTTAATGAAAGTAACTTTTCGTCTTTAGGGGAGGAATGTGTGTCTCATACTAATCAAATCTTAAAGAGAGGAGATAAGGAGTAGAAGAAAAGGAAGTGTAAAGGTTCCAATTTTTAGTACATCGTCCTGTTGAACTATAGAATTGTCCCTAACGTAATAAAATGTTACCTCTTCTCTCCCTGAGGGTACTTTAGTGTCCTACTCGTAAAGAGAAAAAAATTAATGTTTATGTTTAATTTCAGATAACTTCTATAGTCAAGTCAGTGAGTCAGTACAGGTTGAGTAACGCTGGGGTACCTGACGTCGTGTGGTCCGGAGGGACAGGTAGTGGTTGAAGACCTCAAGTGAGTTTGAGTACAGGTAACTCAGCCACTATGGTAGGTTGGTGGAGTAGGAGACAACAGAGGAGGAAGACGGAAGTTAGAAAGGGTCGTAGTCCCAGAAAAGTTTACTCAGTCAAGAAACATAGTCCACCGGTTTCATAACCTCCAAGTCGAAGTTGTAGTCAGGAAGGTCACTTATAAGTCCTGACTAAAGGAAATCTTACCTGACCAACCTAGAGGAACTTCAGGCTCCCTGAGAGTTCTCAGAAGTGGTTGTGGTGTCAAGTTTTCGTAGTTAAGAACCCGTGAGTCGAAAGAAATATCAGGTTGAGAGTGTAGGTATGTATTGATGACCCTTTTGGTATCGGAACTGTTCTGCCTGGAAACAACCGCTTCATTACAGAGACTAAAAATTTTAAGACAGATCCAACCAGTATTGAAAAGAAGGTTCCTCACTCGTAGAAAATTAAAGCACCGACGTCAGTGGTAGACGTCATTAAAACCTCGGGGTTTTTTATTTCAGACGGTGACAAAGGTGACAAAAGGGTAGATAAGCCTTTCAACTTTATTTATTCCTCGCGTACAAAAACTTCGGGTCTTAAAACAGAGACATAAACTACAGTAGAGTTTACGTCAGTTTCATTTGTAGTAATGTCATGTTGTCCTCTTTATTATTTTCAAGAGTAAGGAGTCAGATTAAGGTAGATGGGGTAGTAAGATTCCCCTTGAAAATAACAAACAACCTGAAGACTATACAAAAGAAAAAGTAAATGAGTAAGTGCTTACGTAGAGTTATATATAAATTACTCACGACGATTCACTGAGCCTCTTCCGTTACCGTGGGGTGAGGTCATGGGAACGGACCTTTTAGGGTACCCGCCTCCTCGGACCTCCGACGACAGGTACCACAGTGCTTCTCAGCCTGCTGACTCGTTGAAATGAAAGTGAAAAGTGAAAGTACGTAACCTCTTCCTTTACCGTTGGGTAAGGTCACAAGAACGGACCTCTTAGGGTCTTTACCCCCTCGGACCACCCGACGGCAGATACCCCAGTGTGTCTCAGCCTGGGCTGACTTTACTGAATCGTCGTCGGCGTCGATTCACTGATGAATTATAAGTTATGAACCTAGAGTTCTTCCTTTCTCTGTCAAGGCTAGAAGTCAGTTGACTCCGGGTTATGAGTTCATGTTATTCTATTTTCGATGATTCCTCTTTACACATAGAGATTCTATACTGTTTCTTTTTTTCATTATTTGAGACGAAGAGTTGAGTGGGCCTATTGTCAAAATTACCTCCGCTATGAACTTGACCTTGAATCTGGTGATGATGTAAAGGGTATTTCTACCTTCTGTACTTGAGATCCGTGTCTAATTGATTCACACCATATATAAATATAATCTCTTTGATTTACACCGGTATAGGACCTCCTGTTGTACATAGTAATTCTCTTCACAACTAAAAGTTTGGGTATAAAGTTTGATAATCTGATGTTATATGCATCTATGATGGATCCATCTCCCTACTTATCTATCTTTGTATGTATGTAAGTATGTACTAACTATCTACATTTACCTTGGCATTATCCTCTATTATTAAATCATCTAAAAATTCCCTAGGAAATACCGATGAACTTCTTATACACAAACACCCTGTTCGTAATGTCATTAGAGGCTTCGTCGTAACGGGGAAACACCGGTATCTTTCTTCAATGGGTCTTTTTTACATATATCGAAGAATTTTTAAGTACAAGTAGTGGATACTTGTAGTTAGTCTCGTGACTTTATTCATTGGTTCAGAAGTAGAACTTGGTCACTAAAGAACTCTGTCTTCTAAAACGGAACAACTTTATAACTGGGAGTCTGACTCAGTCACATTCCTCGACAGAAAGAAGGACATTACCGTCGTAGTTTAGTTCTTCTCGGGAAATATGACTTCTTTAGTACAGAAATTTATCTAAGATTTAATTATGACGAATTATGACAAATTATGTGTGAATTATGACGACAGAAAATTAAAAAACAGACGTGTGACCACTGAACTCAAATCGAACAAAAACAAAAACGTAATACATAACTTAGATAATAACTCTGTCGTTGACATGTCTTTATAAATTCTGGGGTTGTCTTACTTTGTTATTCGTTCACTTGATCTTGATAAGATTTTTCTGGGAAACATTAGTATGTAGTGCTAGTAGATCCTAAATAAGGTCCGTACGTTCCTACTAAGTCATAGGAGTCTAGTTAGTTACACTATGTGGCGTTGTTGTCTTACTTTCTATTTTTGGGGTATCAATGAAGTCATCTACGTCTTTTTCGTAGACTGTTTTAAGTTATAGGTGAGTACTATTTTCGAGAGTTATTTGAACTATACCCCTTTACATGAAGTTTTATTACTTCCAATAAATACTGTTTGGTTGTCAATTGTAGTGTTAGTTAACAAAAATTTTTTACTTTCGAAAAAGAGATTCTGGAATTTGTTCTGTTCAGACGTTTAGAGTGGTGAAGATAAATTGTATCATGACCTTCAGGATCGGTATCGTTAGTCTATACTTTTTCTTTCTCTTCCGTAGGTTTAAACTTCTTTCTTTGACCGTGATAAACGTTTACTGTACTACAACACATATCTTTTAACATTCCATGGTGGTTTTTCGATAATCCTATTTATTTACTTTCATTTCGAGTCATTTCAACGTCTCATATTTTAATTATATATCTTTAGAAAACGTAAAGATATATGATTATTACTTAATATTCTTTTTCTTAAATTCTTTTGTAGGTTAAATGTTAACTTAGATTCTCTTATTTTATAATCGTTATTAAAGTTGTTTCTTTAACTTTGTGGAATGAAACTCTTGACATTCTTAACCATTTTTACTAAATTCTGTTATGTTTATTTATCTTTCTATAGAACACAAGTACCTGACCTTCTCAATTATAACGATTTTATAGGTATGTGGGTTTCGTTAGATGTCTAAGTTACGTTAGGAGTAGTTTAATGGGTACCGTAAAAAGTATCTTGATCTTTTTTATTAGGATTTTAAACATACCTTGGTATCTTCTGGAGTTGTTGGCTTCGTTAAAACTCTTTTTTCTCGTTTCAACTTTTATGATGTGAGAGACTATACTTTTATACGATGTGTCAGTATCATTAGGTTTTAACATACCATGACCGTGTTTTTGTCTGTATCTATTTACCCTGTTTTATCTTGGTTTTATTTGGGTACGTGGATACTAGTTAGTTAGATACTGTTTTCTCCGTTCTTACATGTCACCCCCGTTTCTGTCTAAGAAGTTATTCATCCAAAACTCGTTTGACTTGTCGATGTACATTTTCTTACTTTGATCCTTAAAAGAGTGTGGTACTTATTTTTATTGAGTTTTACAAAATTTCTGATTTTACATTGTCGACTTTAGTATTTTGAGGATTCTCTTTTATGTCTGTCATACGAGACACTGTAAGTAGAAATATTATAAAAAAAGATTAGTTTGATTTGAGAACGTGTCTCTTCTTTTGGTAATTGTGTTTCTTTTCCTTTAGACTTTCCCTTTTCTATAAACGTTTGTTGTACAGTTGTTCCTAAATTATAGGTTTTATATATTTCTTGAACAAGTAAATTATACTTTATGTATTAGAATAAAATTTAATCCGTCTCCTGGACATATCCGTAAAATGGTTTTTTCCATATGTCTACCGGTTGTCCGTGTACTTTTCTACGAGTTACAGAAATCAGTAGTCATTTCACGTTTAGTCTTGTTGTTTACTCGTTTAGTGGAATGATCCCGACAGTAGTTTTTCCGTTCTTTATTATTCCCAACCACTCCTACACCTCTTGTCCCTTAGAAACACGTGACGACCATCATTATATTCAACCGTCGGAGACACCTTTCGTCATACCTCTAAGAGGGCGAGACGGGAGGGATCTAATTTTCACCTTACTACGGACGCTGGACCTCAGAATAGGAAGGAGTCCACGAATCTTTCCTCCGTCGTGGAGACGCCCCACCCCTCTCTATCGGTGACCCTAGTATAGATCAAAACCACCGACACCACCCTTTCTATTGTCGTTTGACTGACTGTTAAAAAAATATTTTTAATTTTGATCTTGATGATGTACTAGGTCTTGAAGGTGAGGACCCATAAATAGGTTTCTCTTGTCTTCTCGATGAAATTTTGATCTATCCGTAGGGTTACGAGTGTCTTTGTAATAAATGTTATCAGTTCTAGAACTTCTGTGGAGTCACAAGTAAGCATAGTATCTGCTTACCTATTTCTTCTAGATTTACTATCTATCTAGTTATATCACCGTCTAAGTGAAACTATATACCGTTTTGGTTGTGTTATAACATTTCAATTTATTTTATTTTAAATTTTTTATATCTATATTTATCACTTTATAATGGTATTTTTTCATTTTAGAACGGTAAACCCTGTTTACCTATCTGGGTCTCCCATAATATGAATAACTTTATTCAGTCTCACTCTGTTCATTTGACATACAAAATTATGTATATACACCTTAGACTTTTTGTTTTGTTTGTTTGTCTTTGTCTGAGTGTCTGTATTACTTTGTTGATCACCAGTGACTACCCTCTCCTCACATCCGCACTTGGTCCACTCTCCTTAGTTCTCCGTGTGTGAGACAATATTTTATTTGTTTAACGTTCAAACATTACATGTGGTTCCTTTATACTAGTTATAAAATTTCATTAAAACATACCATACATTAAATAGTTTTTATCGTTTACTGATACGATATGTAGACTTTGATTATATCATAACATTCAGTTGGTACAAAGTTAAAATTATCAAAATTAATCTAATTTTACACCGTTTCATCTGAAACCCACACCCTAATCAACTTCCTAGAACTATACTTAATAAGACCTAATAGACCTATCCAGGATATGTATTGGTACGTAGGAAACGACTGTACTTTTTTTCTTTTTTTCTGATAGTCTATAAAGAGATCTTTCTACTCAAATAAACCCTAGTCGTTTCCTAACGTTAAACCCCAGACGTTGGTACCGTTCGGAGTACGTTCAGGGGTGTCCTGTTCTCTTTTCTTTTCCTTCAACCCTCCCGATGACATTTGTCTACAAATGTAAACAAATGAAACCCTACAGGTACCACCAGGTCCCGAATTCTTAGACGGAAGGTTACGTCCCCTACGCCAAGTCAGGGACCATCCCTGGATTCTAGGGTGTCCGGTGGTCCGTTGATTCGGGTACACGGTATTGATCTCTCGGGTACACGACGTTGATGACTCGGGTGCGTGAGATCTCTGTCACGAGACGTTGTTCTCTGCGGGGACGTGTGTGTATGTGTGTGTGTGTGTGTGTGTTTCACTTGTCTCAGGTACCAAAAAGTGACCGGGTCACAAACGGACCTTTTTTCCACCGTATAAAGAAGTCGGGAAATTAGGACAATAGAAGTGTCTCATACTCTCGAGGGGGACAAAGGGTTGAGATAAATTTACTCAAAGACAAATAAATGATTAAAGGATGTGGAATCTTCGTTCTCATAAACTGAGGTCTTCTCTTTCCTCGACTCCACCATCTTCATTCTCCAACGTCACTAAGTTCCTTCCCGATACTGGGTTCCTTAGGATCACTGGAGGTCTTCGATCTTTTTACGTTCCTTTACCTAAGAAGGAATTTCGGAGACGATGACGACGACGATTCAGTGAAGTCAGCCCAGGCTGAGACTTCCTTGGTTGGTCGGTTCTAGTACTGACATTAGTCATTTTAACTAAAGTATGAAGGAGTTGGGTCTTAATATTCTCTTGAGTAAACAAAATTGAATAGTTCAAGTATAATTTGTAACTCGTTTGTAAAAAAGAAACGAAAGGTGTCATCATCCTACCGTACATTTATAAACGTCAACAGACAACCTTGTGAAGTACCACTTCGTCTACACTTGTAAGACCTCTTCCGTTGATTCGATCTATTATAGAAATAACCTCACTAAAGTAAATTAAGGAAAGTGAAAAATTGTAAAAACTCAAGTCGTTCGTACGAGACAGTGAGTCAGTACAAGTTGAGAAACTCTGGGGTACCTGACAATCGGACGGTCCGAGAAGACAAGTACTCTAAAGGGTCATAAAGGGTTCTTATGACCTTACCCAATGGTTAAGGAGGAGGTCTCCTAGAAGGGGTGGGTCCCTAGTTTGGGTACAGAGGACGCAGAGGACGTAGCCATTCGTCTAAGAAATAGTGACTCGGTGGACCCTTCTACACCAATTTATAAATAAAATTAAGATAGGAGAATAGTTGATGAGATTACCAAGGGTCAATCTTCAAAGATCACGTCTTCCTCTGTGTCTAACTCTTCCCTTCTATTTCTGATTTCAGGCATTAGACATCCCGGTTTTTCATAGACACCAAATAAATTTGACATGACTACATCCACTCATTGTAATTCGTGACGTTTACGGGACACCACCGGAGTGCCACACTGACACCGACCTCCTCCCCGACTCGGGAGCCTCCCAAACACATCTCCGACGTCCACGGACCCCTCGTGACACGACGTGTCGTGTCTTCATCCACGGACTTAGACACCAGCCGCTTCTCCTTTACACGTCACTCGACGCCGCAAGACACCCCTGACAGCACCGCAAATTAGACGGTAGAGCGAAACAGGGACTTCCTTGCATTTTGTCCACCTACTCCGCCGGGGCCCCCAAGACTTCTATGGTGACGTGTGACAGACGTTTCCACCTCTTCAATGTGACGTCTTATCTCGACCGAGGGAGGACCTCTGAGTCCCGACCCCCTGAGACGCGGTGTAGGTAGGGAGAGTGTGGACTACTCTTCCTCTCTTTGTCAGTGTCCACTCCCAGTGTCTCGAGGACGTTTTGGGCCTTTCATGTGGGGGTTGGGGTATTTACTATTCCTATCTTTCAGACGTCCTGAACAGTCGAGGAGAGGGAGGAAGTTGTTTTCTCTTCGACGAGTAAGGAAGTCTAAGGGGACACCCCGTCGGGGTTGAGTGTCGTTTGCACCCGTTTGTTTTCGGGGTCATGTCACAGGTGATCGGAAAAGTACTGAGAAACGGAACAACGACCTTTTATAAGTGTTTTATGTATCGTTTGGGTCCCACCACTCACAGTACTGAACAGACCTACAAAGTGGAGGACGTCGGTTAGTCGAGTCGGTTGTTTGGGACGAGCCGACTGTGAGACACTGTCCTTCGGGGTGGGAAACCAGAGTTGACTTGATTTTTGTCTAATTTCTCCCCACTCTCACCTCCTTTTTACACTGTAAGTTACAAAATATGTATTAAAAATTGAACACTTTACCTGCAAGTATAAAAGAGGACTATATATAATTATTTATTTGGAATCCGTTATTTTCACCTTTTTTCAGTCTTTTTCGACTATAGATATGAAGTTTTAAAAGGTAGATTAGAAAACAAATACTCAGGGACAAACTAGGTCCCTGAAAGGACTCTCGATACCTATTTCTATTACTGTATCTATTTCTATTATTGTTAGTTATGTTTATATCTATAAAACGTAACACCAGTATTTACAGATCACGAACTTAGTCCTTATTCCGTCTCGATAATTGACTTTCCTTATAAGTAGTTTTTCGTACGAAGAATATACGGCTATTACTAAATCGAAAGGAAGTGTGTTTTAATAAGAGATAATAATGATTGGGGGTAAACTTTCTCAAAAGGTCCCCTACCTCGCCATTTCTTATATAAACGGTTACGTCCCCTGCTTTGTCTACCCCCAAGTTAGGGACTCAGACCTTCTAGGGGACCCTTTACCGTTGGTCGAGGTCATAAGAACGAACCTTTTAGGGTACCGGCTCCTCGGACCACCCGATATCAGGTGTCCTACCGTTTCTTATTCTGGACTGACTCGCTGACTCGTGAACTTTTGAGTCCTACTCAAAGCCTCCGTCCTCCATCTACCCGGGGACCCGATCTGTCGACCATACACAGTTCGTCTCATTTTAAGTTCGAAACAAAAAGGATGTGTGAGGTTCGTGACTCCCCTCTTGGTTAAGATGGACAACCTTGACAAGGAAACTGAACGAAAAGTAACGAAACAATAATATTAGTATGTATTACCCGCCGGAGTCTCTTAGTTGGGGAGACGGACTGACGATTTCACGAAAACAAGTACCGGACAGGTGGACACCTACCATCCTTTCTTCTTTAATTATGTAGGGGACGGACTCCGAACGGTAAGATCCTCTACAAACGGTCTAATTAAAACGGAAAAACAAAGGAGTGGAAGGGGAAGGGACAAGACATTTTCTTGGACCGTAAGTCTGGGTCTGTTCTACTAATAAAACTCTGTAATCAGACGGTAGAAGAACCAGTCGGTCGAAAGGTTTATTTCAGGAACGGGGTTGTGGAGCAGAGAGTCTAAGTAATTGGACAGTACGATTAATCTGAGTCATTACTTCTGTCAACCCACAATCAAGATTTTCAGGACATCCAGAAGTATCTTGGCAAGGTGAAATCGAAGAAGTCGTAATGACCAACCCCTTATCTGAACTTAATGACACTATAACTTATCAAACGGAACCTTTACTTGTCTATAGTAAGACAACAAAAACTCTAACGTAGGTTCATGACGTAAAGCCTGAGAAAACAACTGGTACTACCGATGAAGTAAAGAAGATTCCGTAAGAACGGGTGTCATCATCTATATTACCGGTAGACTCAATTTAAGTGGGTAAGGTCAGGTAAAATCAAACGACTAAGGATCTTACAGCTGTAAGTGGGAACGGTAGAGGACAAACTGGTGAAGGTTAAACGGAACTAAGTACCTGTATTGTAAGGTCCAAGGATACGTCATAACGAGAAATGTCGTAGTCTGGAACGAGGATAGTGGTCAGTGTAGGTGTTAACGTATAACAAAAACGAAACCGAGGTAGGGAAGTAAGAAAGACCTCAATAAAGAGGTGACTAGAGGTCGTCGTATAACCCGTGGATGGCTGGACCCCTCAAGGAGAAAGTCATAGGATAGTAAAACGAAAAAGTATGACAAGTACCCCAAGAGTTCCGTTCTTATGACTTCACCAAACGGTAAGGGAAGAGGTCACCTGGTGTAAGACAGTCTGGAGAGGTCGTACTGGGCGGACAGAACCCACCGGGGTGTGTCGTACCGAATTAAAGTAACTCAATCTGTTCCGACAAGAGGTACACTAATCTAACTGATCAAAAGACACTAATACCAAAGTCACGCAGACGGAAGACTATGGGAGAGCGTTGTGGATGGTAGAATGAACCCAAAGAGAATGGAACCTGAAATAAAACCCCCCGAGGTTTTAGTGTCGTCTACCACTAAAGTCGGTACTTTAATTTTATACGAATGAGGAACCTTCCTTTCAATACTGGTTGGATCTATCGTATAAGTTTTCGTCTCTGTAATGAAACGGTTGTTTCCAGACAGATCAGTTCCGATACCAGAAAGGTCATCAGTACATACCTACACTCTCAACCTGACACTTTTTTCGATTCGCGGTTTCTTACTACGAAAATTTGGCGACACAACCTCTTCTGAGAACTCTCAGGGAACCTGAAGTTCCTCTAGTCAACCCCACAAGAAACCTTCCTTACTACGATTTCGACTTTGAGGTCATGAAACCGGTGGAGTACGTTTCTCAACTGAGTAACCTTTTCTGAGACTACGACCCTGACTAACCCTCGTCCTCCTCTTCCCCTGCTGTCTCCTACTTTACCGACCTACCGTAGTGGCTGAGCTACCTGTGCTCAGACTCACTTGAGACCCTCAACCACTACCTGTTCCTCCGGACCACACGACGCCAAGTACCCCAGTGTTTCTCAGTCTGTGCTGAATCATTGACTTGACTTGACTTGATACTGTTAATTGTCGTTCTGGACTCGAGACGATCTCATTTTTTGACTGTTGAAGACGTCAGTTCTCCAGTTCCTTTTGACTTGTCCGTGTCTTTATGAGGTACCACGAGTTTTTCCTCCACCGTGGTGGAGTATTGTTTGTTACGGTTCGTAGGGTGTTTCGTGACACGACCCTAGGTCGTGTTCTACGTTTTCTACGGGTATGTAGAAAAGTCTCACAGGATTTTGTCCAGACTACACCCTTTTCCTCTCTCTATAGACCGGTTTCTATTTGTGTCTGGGTCTTCTTGACGGGGTATTTCTACTAAATTGGTGGAGAAGTGACGTGAGGAGTAGAAGGAGGAGTAATCCCTCCTACGGGAACACAGAGGACGTAACCGTCCGTCTAAGAAATGGTGACGTGGTGGAACCTTCGAATAAAACCCCTGACTATTTATTTCCTTCGGAAAATAACCAAGTGTGATATGACAAAACCCTTTCCGGTGGCTATATGTAAGAAATCACGGTCGTCATTAATCGACGTGGTCAGGGTTCACGAATCAGTTTCTCAACTTCAGGAAATTCCTTTCTTCGGAGATTCCTATGATCTTTTTATCGGACCTCTATTACGTCAATCTTTATTCAGTAACAGGACCCAAAAAACAAACGAACTCTCTACTCTAGTTATAACATTTCGTTTAAAAGACTGAACACAATATAGTTGAGTGTACCGGTTAGAGTTTGATAATATTGAGTCGGGTAGTGATAAGGTTTACTGTGGTCTCATTCATTGAAAGAGGTCGAACAACTTTTAAGATACCGAAACAAAAGGAATCTTAAGACTAAGACCTCCTGTTTTTAAGGTTTAAAGTCTTTTATCCTCAGTAAGGAAACATTTTACTATTTCTTTTTTCTTATCCCCTTTTTTTCTTTTTTTTTTTTTGTTCTTTTTTACTTCTTTTCTTTTTAGATTCTACGGGTACCCTTGGTTTGTGAAGGTCCTAAGACATAACAGACATGACAAACGGAAGTGTCTCGTACGGTTGAAGGATGTATATTGTTTCTGACTCGATGTCACAGGGTCCTCCAAACACAAGTCGAGGAGGACGTCAGGGTCCGTGACACAGTGAGTCTCGTGTCTTCATGAACCGGCTCAGAAAGGTTACTCGACCATAAAAGGAGTCCACCTTTCTGCAGAGTGACAAGGATTTAAGTCGGAGTTTTGGAAACTACGGACTTTGTTCTAACAGAGGTCTGTGCATGAAGTCCTCTTCGACCTCAGGAACCAACCCCATGACATACATGGTCTTCTCTATGCCACTTTGTCTTCTACTCATCAACGTGAAGTCGAGGTCTGCCCGAGGAAGTCTCTGTCGTTACACCAGTAGTCCGACCCAGTGACTGACCCGAGGTCGAGGACGACTTTATAGTTACGACTTAGTCACTTGAGTCGATTTTGTTTTTCAGAGATAAGTTGTGCCTCGTTATAAGGTGCACACCTGTTTCCTCATTTTACTTCATCATGAGTGAGTCTTTGTCCTCGTAGAGTTCGTAGTTCCACTTGTGGTTCCTGTATCATCTCGTCACTTCGCCGTCACTCGAGGAAAGATTGTCCAAGGGGTGTTCATTCAGACTTCTGACCGACTGAACTTGGGTCCAAAGAGACTTATTCTTACTGTTTCCTGAATATAAAGAAGACTACCTCCAACAATCCTTCTCTTCGACAGAATTGTTTTACGGATTGAGACCACAGACTCTACGAAATGGAGAGTGACACATTTTTTACTAGTCTTATAGAGAAATTTGGTATCCCCAAAACACTGCAAGAATACTAGAAAATGTCTTTTCGTTAAAGGTTAAATTCGTCGTCACGGGAGGTCTCCGGTTTATCTCTTGATGCCTCTTCAAGTGGCAAAAGTAATTGTGCGGGGTGGAAAAATAAAAGGAAGACACCAACTTAAGGTTTCGTGATACTAATACATGTCTTCTCCTAAATATACAACAGTCGGAACTTGACATAATTTAAACCGAAAAAATTTTTTGTGTCTTAACACTAAAATTTTAAGGAACACAATGACCTATCGTGTCCCTTGATATAAGTTATAGGTCCCCATTTGGTATTACCTTTTCTTTTATTTTTTCTTTCAGATATATACATATTGACTCAGTGAAACGAGATGTCTTCTTTAATCGTATTGTAACAGTTAGTCGATATGAAGTTGAAAATTCACAACCTATGTTTTATTAAAAATCTTACTTTGTATTTTAGTGTTACAATATTAAAAAAATCAAAGGTCTAAATTGATACTCAGTCTTCCTTTATGGTAATTAGGTCTTCGGAAGTGATTATTTCCACTTTAACTCTGTATGAGTCTACTTCCTTTTGATTCTTTTCACCAGTGGTCTTCTGGATAGGATTATTACAGATTTCCTTCGAGATATTTGTCTTTATTTTAATATTTTCTTCCTCAGAACTTTGTTGTTCTTTCTTATTTCTTATGTTATACGTTTTAATACTTATTTATGTTATCTGAAAAGGAGAACTTAAAGGAGTTAATATAAACCACTTTTATGTCGTATAATATATATATATTATTATATTAATATATAGACCATATTTAATATTGTGACAGATTACTCCGAGATTTGTATGTACCTCCTTTATTATTTCTTTTAATAAAATCTTAGTCTAGTCTAGTCTAGTCAGCGAGTCAGCACAGGCTGAGAACCACTGGGGTACTTAGTGTCGTGTGGTCAGGAGGGACAGGTAGTGGTTGAGGACCTCAAGTGAGCCTGAGTGCAGGTAGCTCAGTCACTACGGTAGGTCGGTAGAGTAGGAGACAGCAGGGGAAGAGGAGGACAGGGGTTAGGGAGGGTCGTAGTCTCAGAAAAGGTCACTCAGTTGAGAAGCGTCCTCCACCGGTTTCATGACCTCAAAGTCAAAATCGTAGTAAGGAAGGTTTCTTTAGGGTCCCGACTAGAGGAAGTCTTATCTGACCAACCTAGAGGAACGTCAGGTTCCCTGAGAGTTCTCAGAAGAGGTTGTGGTGTCAAGTTTTCGTGGTTAAGAAGCCGCGAGTCGGAAGAAGTGTCAGGTTGAGAGTGTAGGTATGTACTGGTGTCCTTTTTGGTATCGGAACTGATCTGCTTGGAAACAACCGTTTCATTACAGAGACGAACACTTATACGATAGATCCAACCAGTAGTGAAAGGAAGGTTCCTCATTCACAGAAAATTAAAGTACCGACGTCAGTGGTAGACGTCATTAAAACCTCGGGGCTTTTTATTTCAGACTGTGACAAAGGTGACAATGGGGTAGATAAAGGGTACTTCACCACCCTGGCCTACGGTACTAGAAGCAAAAGACTTACAACTCGAAATTCGGTTGAAAAAGTGACAGGAGAAAGTGAAAGTAGTTCTCCGAAAACTCAAGGAGAAGTGAAAGACGGTATTCCCACCACAGTAGACGTATAGACTCCAATAACTATAAAGAGGGCCCTTAGAACTAAGGTCGAACACGAAGAAGGTCAGGTCGCAAAGAGTACTACATGAGACGTATCTTCAATTTATTTGTCCCACTGTTATATGTCGGAACTACATGAGGAAAAGGATAAACCTTGGTCAGACAACAAGGTACAGGTGAAGATTAACAACGGAGGACTGGACGTATGTCTAAAGAGTTCTCCGTCCAGTCCACCAGACCATAAGGGTAGAGAAAGTCTTAAAAGGTGTCAAATAACACTATGTGTGTCAGTTTCCGAAACCGTATCAGTTATTTCGTTTTTATCTACAAAAAGACCTTGAGAGAACGAAAAAGGTACTAGGTCGACTACAACCGTTAAACTAGAGACCAAGGAGACGGAAAAGATTTTGGTTGAACTTGTAGTCCTTCAAGGGCCAAGTGTATATCCCCTCTTATTTATCCACATTGCCCTCCGTTATAAATATGTAAAGTAAGTTTATCCATTTTATTATAATGGTTATCTGACACAATACATTTAAGTCATTGACTTCGTTGGTATATTTTTGTCAATATGTTGTTCTGTGTCGATTTACAATATCCTCGAAGGGAACACTGTCTGGTATTTTCTTAGAAGGATGTTACGCCCTCTGGAGCCAAGTCAGGGACCCGTCTGTTCTACGGGACCTCTTCTCTTACCGATGGGTGAGGTTATAAGAACGAATCTCTTAAGGTACCATCCGATGTCAGGTACTCCAGTGTTTCTCAGTCTGTGTTGACTTGTTGATTGTGTGTGTGTGTGTGTGTGTGTATGTGTGTGTGTTGTGACGTCTATTTGACTTCATATTAGGATCTTTTACAACTTATTGAGTGTCCTCCAATCTCCCTTTTTGTATGCCCTGGTTTTTTTTTTCGCGTTTGTTTTTTAGTTTACCTTCCAATTCTGGATTTTATAGTTCTGTAATTTTCGTTTACTAGATGTGTGTTTTTGATTCTGTGTCTTCAACTAGACTTGTGTGGTCACTGTTTTATCAAGTCTGTTTTTCACCTAATTCTTAGTACTGGGTTGATATTGACAGACTTTCTTTAAGTAAAGTTTATTCTGTATCAGTTGACCTTTCATTTTCCTACCTTTTTCTGCATAATACGTTTGTAATTAGTTTCGGAGTCTTCTTTATATCCGACACGACGAGTGTAAAAAACCTCCGAAACACTCCACCTGTTTCGGTTTTTTTTTTTTTTCTTCCTTCATATTACCGATATAATTATAGTTTATTTAATCTGTCCGACGACTTGTTTCTTTTAATGGTCTCTGTCTCTTTATAATAGATGACTACTTCTCCTATTAAATGGTTCTTCTGTATCGTTAGGATTTACATATACATGGTTAATTGTCTCGACTTTTTATTCACCTTGTTTTTAATCTTGATTTTTCTTCTCTGTTTAGATCTTTATATCAATTTATGAAGTTATAAGGAGAGAGTTGTTGACCATCTTATTGAACGGTCTTTTAGTCGTCTACATATCCTCTTGAGTTATTGTGGTAATTGGTCATCCTAAATTATCAGTCGATATGTTGTGAGGTGGGTTGGTCTCGTCTTATATGAAGAAAAGTTCACAGGTACCTTATATATGGTCCATGAAACCGGTGGAGTACACTTCTCAACTGAGTGACCTTTTCTGAGACTACGACCCTCCCTAACCCGCGTCCTCCTCTTCCCCTGCTGTCTCCTATTTTACCGACCTACCGTAGTGACCGAGCTACCTACACTCAGACTCACTTGAGACCCTCAACCACTACCTGTCCTTCCGGACCGTACGACACTAAGTACCCCAGTGTTTCTCAGCCTGTACTAACTCGCTGACTTTACTTGACTTGACTTGACTTCAGGTTTAGAACCCTGGATTTTTTTGAGTTATTTAGATTACATTTTTCGACTTTATCTTTCTCATACAAGAGGTTGGTGTTACTTTATTATCATATTTATTTATTGTCTTTCTATGTCCTTTTAAGGGTTTGTAAACCGTTGGTTTGTTGTGTGAAGAATTATTAGATATCCAGTATCTCTGACAGAGTTCCCTTTAGTAACTTAAAGAGTAATTAACTCATTTTTACTTTTATGTGTATGGTTTTAACCCCTCTGTCTCGTTTCTTCATAACTCTCACTTTAAAATCGTGATGTACGTTTATAATTTTTTCTTATTTAGATTCGAAGATGGACTTCTTAGATATGTTCCTTTTATATTTAATTAGGTTTTGTTCGTATTCTTTTATTATTCCTAATTTCCTCTTTATTTACTTTAAATTTTCTCTATTTGTTATCTCTTTTAGTTACTTTGTTTCTCAACCAAGAAATTCTCTTAGTCATTTTGACTGTTTGAAGATCGTTTTGTCTGCCCACCTCCTCCCACACTTCTTGGCCCTGTTACAGTCGGCCGATTAATCGTCATACCGTAGGATACATTAACCAATTCCTACTTGTAAACAGAAAGAGGTCAACCAGGACCCGAAGGAAGTAATGGCCCAGGTCGGGGCTAACCCAGGTCCCTAAGGGAGCCCTCCTGCCGCAACCGCTAATTTTCTATTTGTTATCTATTTTCCTCTCTCTCTATTCCTTTCTTAAAACGTCAATTCTTTTATCTCCTTTCTTTTCTCCGACTATAAGGAACCAAATGCGTCTTTCGGTTATTTCGGGGTCGTGCCCTGAACGAGACAAGTGTATCCGACGTCCGCGGGAGAGCTTATCGACTTCCACGGGGTGGAATCCGTGGAAGAGCTCACCCAGAATCTTCGGGTCCATCCTTTCACTTGTGTCTCCCGCGGACACGAGGTCCCCTAGTCGGACTTTTCCTTTTCCTTTCTCTTTCTTGTTGTACCCCTCTGGTTCGAAGCCACTCGTTCCGGGTGCGAAAGTAAAAGGTTTCATCAAAAATATGGAATTCAACACGTATCTCCTATTACCCCCCTCCCCATCTCAGTACGTTCCAGTCGTCAGGAACTAGGAATAGCTTCGGTCCGAAAGAAAGACGTTTGAATAGTATACGTTTTCGAAATCCACTAAATGTAGTAGAAGACCGGTCCTCCGGACAATTGTAAAATACTGGGACAGAAGTCTTTTGAAAAAAAAAGAGATTTCCACTAATAAGATTTCAGTCCGCGGTGGGAGGCTTTCGTAATCTATTGTAACGTAAGGATATCTCGTTTTCACACCACCCTATATTGTTCTTTTCTTAATTGAGTTCCCAGGTTCTAATGTTCGTAATTTCGATGGTGAATCTAAAGATGTGTGGTTGCTATAATTAGTTATGTGAGGGTCCCTGTGTCATCCATTCCCTATACCTTTGAACCGTCGTTCGTAATCGAGTTGTTTCTTTAGAGATGATCAGGATAGGATTGTTAAAATTGAGAGACTCTTCGAGACGTAACAATCTTATAGAATTCGAAGGGCACGGAGAGCACACTTAGACTTGTTTGGACAGTCCGTTCGATCTTTCAGTAGTCTCCCCAAACTTAACTTTATGAGGATAATACGGGTCCTCTGAATGATTGATCTCAAAATTCAACTAAAAGAAGTCTCTGTCCACCAGGCCCTATCGGGGGGGGAATTACGGTCTTCTCAACCACTTTCAGTATTTTGTCATTTTTGTCTGTCTAAGACTAAACTCCCATCTGCGAGTCCGTCTAGGTCCCGCCCCCCCCACCCCCACCCCCAACCCCACCCCTCCGCGGAACTCGGGACTGAGTGGAACGGGTAGTCCCGAGAGGGCGTACTGGAACAGTACCCACCCTTGAGCGTACGAACGAGGGTCGTGAAGTAGCGAGTCAACCATTTCTTAGGTGGACGTTACGTCCTCTGGGGTCAAGTTAAGGACCCATCCTTTCTAGGTGACCTTTTCCTTATCCGATGGGTCATAAGAACCCGAAGGGAACACCGAGTCGACCATTTCTTAGGGGGACGTTACGTCCTCTGGACCCAAACTAGGGACCCAACCTTTCTAGGGGACCTCTTAACTTTCCGATGGGTGAGGTCATAAGACCGGACCTCTTAAGGTACCTGACATATTAGGTACCCTAGTGTTTCTCAACCTGTGTTGATTCTCTGAAAGTGATTGATTGTGATTGTCAACCAGGACTCAACTTACTTGAAGGCTTCATAATACGATTCATTTTATTTGTTACGTTTTTACGGTACCTAACACACTAAGACAAGCGTACTTTATGTATTTTATACCTTTAGGTACCAGTCTTTCGTCCAACCACCGAAGGTCCCTGTACACGTACCCCTCGTACCCCTCACTGACAAAACACCCATACACCAAAGGAAAACCCCACTACTTTTCCAAAGTTTAGATCCATCTCCATCACTAACACGTACAACACTTATATGATCTACGTGTGAATCAACAAGTAAATTTTCTCACTTGACACACTTTACAATGAATTAGAGTTGTTTTGATGACAAAAAATTGAAAAGTAAAATGTAATCTTTTTTCGTCCAATTGTTACAACATAATCAAAGTCCACATGTAGTTTCACTAAGACGATATGTTAGTCTAGTCTAGTCAACGAGTCAGTACAGACTGAGAAACGTTGGGGTACTTAGCGTCGATCGGTCCGGAGGGACAGGTAATGGTTGAGGGCCTCAAGTGAGTCTGAGTACAGGTAGCTCAGTCACTACGGTAGGTCGGTAGAGTAGGAGACAGCAGGGGAAGAGGAGGTCGGGGGTTAGGGAGGGTCGTAGTCTCAGAAAAGGTTACTCAGTTGAGAAACGTACTCCACCGGTTTCTTGACCTCAAAGTCGAAATCGTAGTAAGGAAGGTTTCTTTAGGGTCCCGACTAGAGGAAGTCTTATCTGACCAACCTAGAGGAACGTCAGGTTCCCTGAGAGTTCTCAGAAGTGGTTGTGGTGTCAAGTTTTCGTAGTTAAGAAACCACAAGTCGGAAGAAGTGTCAGGTTGAGAGTGTAGGTATGTACTGGTGTCTTTTTTGGTATCGGTACTGATCTGCCTGGAAACAACCGTTTCATTACAGAGACGAAAAGTTATACGATAGATCCAACCAGTATTGAAAGGAAGGTTCCTCATTCGCAGAAAATTAAAGTACCGACGTCAGTGGTAGACGTCACTAAAACCTCGGGTCTTTTTATTTCAGACTGTGACAAAGGTGACAAAGGGGTAGATAAAGGGTACTTCAACACCCTGGCCTACGGTACTAGAAACAAAAGACTTACAACTCGAAATTCGGTTAAAAAAGTGAGAGGTGAAAGTGAAAGTAGTTCTCCGAAAACTCAAGGAGAAGTGAAAGACGGTATTCCCACCACAGTAGACGTATAGACTCCAATATCTCTAAAGAGGGTCGTTAGAACCAAGGTCGAACACAAAGAAGGTCAGGTCGCAAAGAGTACTACATGATACGTATATTCAATTTATTTGTCCCATTGTTATATGTCGGAACTGCATGAGGAAAAGGATAAACCTTGGTCAGACAACAAGGTACAGGTCAAGATTGACAACGAAGGACTGGACACATGTACACAGATAAGAAAAAGTTTAAGAAAAGGGTAAATCTAACATTTTGATAATAAATTTAACTTCAACTACTTTTAGATTACTAGTTTCATAAGTATCATATTAAAATCTAGTAAAATAGTCTAAAAATTTTTTGATTAAATAAATAAAATTAACCTCCTATTAATAAAATGTTATAACACTACCAAAAACGGTATGTAGTTGTACTTAGTCGGTGTCCATATGGACCCAGGGGTGGTAGGACTTGTGGGGAGGGTGGAGGGGACGGTGGGACAGGGAGACCCAACAGGGTCTCGTACCCGAAACCCCCGGGACGAAGTACGTACCTTGAACGTGACCAGTAGATACAATGGATACCATTACATGTACAAAGTCACGATAAGAGAGTTTAGTAGGATGGGAACGATTAACGGAGATAGACCTTCCTTTCAGTTACATCTTTTGGGGAATTACCTTTTTCAAAGGAGTCGCGGTTCTGTCCTGCACCAACCTCGGGGTAGACGTCAAACTCATGATCCTTATCCAAGGGAGACACATGACACGGAGTGTCGTGTCTCCATCCACCAGCTCAGTGACACGACTCTTCAACGTTACATATTTCGTGACACAGAACTACTAAATAGGTTGCTCTGACATTAAGAAGGTGAACGAACGAGAAAGACTAAGCGGACTTAACTGTCATCTCTACACTCGGGAAAGGGCCCTAGGACGGTCTTGGTGACTTCCTTCATGTCACGCGACAGTCACATTGACGTCAATTCTTGGTGCGACAGAGGGAGAGAGTGCAAGTCTCGAAGTCCTGAGACTGAGTGCAGGACAAATCACGAGTGGGGACAAGTCTTTCTCTCTTGTCTGTCCGACCAATCACCGACTAATAAGAAACCTTTGATTAAAATTCAAATGAAAAAACGATAGATGTCCTTGAGGGTCTTTGGTACGTCCATGTTGAGGGTCTGAAGGAGAGAAGGGACCCCTCCTTATAGGCCCTCAACGGGTAAGAAACGGTTAAAGGTTTAGGGAAATTGAGTGTCAGATCAACATTGGTTTCCTACTCGTCCGAATCCCTAAACAGGTAAGGAAGACAATACATCTGAGTGACTCTTGACTCAAGAACACAGACATTTTACAAGTTCCTGAGTGTCCTATTTTCTAGATGAAACGACGGAGAACAAAAGTTTTGAAAGATGTCCTTTGTGTCGCAGTCGGGTCGGTTAGTCTCGTTCAGTGTATCTGTACCTCCTCCGGTCGTGGTCTTCGGGTAGACGGTTCTCTCCCTCCAACGTTACCTTTGTGGTAGTAGAGTCCTGGTTCGGGTCGGAACGGACTGTTTACGAATGGAGAAAGGGAGGAGAAAGGGAGGAGGATCCCTTTTGTTAAAAATTGTGTAGTCTAAACGTCTTACACCAATTCATACATGTATCTCCCCGAAGAGGCTACCGAGTTTGTCATTTCTTAGACGGACGCTAAGTCCTCTGACTTCAAGTTAGAGACACACCCCTTCTAGGGGACCTCTATCCTTACTGTTGGGTGAGGTCATAAGAACGGACCTTTTAAGGTACCTGTCTCCTCGGACCACCCGATGTCAGGTACCCCACCGTTTCTGAGTCTGTGATTACTCATTGATTATGTGTGTTCATGGATCTCTCTTTACATTCGCATCCATGTCCCTCCCTCCTCTCTCCCCCCAAGCCCTACCCCTTATACACATATGGACACCGTCTAAGTACAACTACATACCGTTTTGGTTATGTTGTAACATTTCATTAATTGGAGGTTAATTTTATTTATTTAAATATAAAAAATTTTTTTCTTTTTTTAATGTGTTATTTTTTTATTATTTAAACGTTAAACTTCAATTTTTTTTTCTTTTCTTCTTTAGTATCCAAAATGACGTGTCGACATCGACTTGGAGAAGTCTAAGGACATTGACGAGGGAGGAGAACGGTGAAGTCAAGAATTCTTAATAAAAGAAATTAAGTGTGAAAGAACTTTTAGGGAAAGATAGTAAAGAGTCGGTAGTTCAACGTTTTTCTCAATTCTTAGTATTATAAGTGTAAGTTACACACACTATTTAGTCCTTTACCTGTGAAAGTGTAAGATATTGACTTCGTGTTATTTGACACCTTTTAAGACTTTCTCTACCTTTATGGTCTGGTGGACTGGACGGAGAACTCTTTGGAGATATGTCCAGTCCTTCGTTGTCAATCTTGACCTGTACCTTGTCGTCTGATCAAGGTTTATCCTTTTCCTCATTTAGTTCCGACGTATAACAGTGGGACGAATAAATTGAATACATGTCTCATATAGTACTCTTTGCGACCCGATCTCCTTTGTGTCGACCTTAGTTCCAACGGCCCTCTTTATAGTTATTGGAGTCTATACGTCTACTGTGGTGGGAATACCGTCTTTCACCTCTTCTTGATTTCTCGGAGAACTACTTTCACTTTCACCTCTGACTTTTTCAACCGAATTTTGTTGTAAGTCTTTTGACTCTAGTACAGTAGGATAGGGTAGTAAAGTACCCTTTATCTACCCGTTTGTCACCTTTGTCACAGTCTGAAATAAAACTCCCCGAGGTTTTAGTGACGTCTACCACTAAAGTCGGTACTTTAATTTTCTGCGAACGAGGAATCTTCCTTTCAATACTGGTTGTATCTGTCGTATAATTTTTCGTCTCTGTAATGAAACGGTTGTTTCCAGGTAGATCAGTTCCGATACCAAAAAGGACACCAGTACATACCTACACTTACAACCTGATATTTCTTTCGAACTTGCGTCTTCTTAACTACGAAAACTTGACACCACAACCACTTCTGAGAACTCTCAGGGAACCTGACGTTCCTCTAGGTTGGTCAGATAAGACTTCCTCTAGTCGGGACCCTAAAGAAACCTTCCTTACTACGATTTCGACTTTGAGGTCATCAAACCGGTGGGGTACGCTTCTCAACTGAGTAACCTTTTGTGAGACTACGACCCTCCCCAACCCCCGTCCTCCTTTTCCCCTGCTGTCTCCTACTCTACCGGACTACCGTAGTGGTCGAGTTATCTGTACTCAAACTCACTTGAGGTCCTCAACCACTACCTGTCCCTCCGGACCACACGACACTAAGTGTCCCAACGTTTCTCAACCTGTTTTGACTCACTGACTTGACTTGACTTGACTTGAAGTCAATGTCTCTCTCTCTCTTCTCTTTCGGTTCTTAGTAAAACTTACAACTCTATTTACAGTCACAGTAGTGGACTCTTATTTTTCACCAAGGAGACCCCTCCGTTTTTATTTGATACATCTTGTCACCCTTCTTTTTCTCTCACGATAAGCTAAAACATTTATTTACTCTCATAATAAAACTAATTTTTTTCTTTAAAATAAAAATTTTTCCTACTCTTTCACTCTTAGAGTCTACTCTGTTCCAACTTTTTATTAGTAACCGAAATAGTGGTGGTTTCGGTGACCAAATTCACTCTCGTAGAGAGTCTCATTACGAGTGTCTACAGTCCAAGTTCCTCCCCTCCTGACCTGAACTTCTTTACCTCTGTCATTCAGATATGTCAGTTGATTAAACTAATAATTCCTCTTCTCTTTACATCATTATCCCGACCACCTCTATACTGGAAGTTCTTACATAATTTTACCCTTTCTAAGAGAATGTGTGTACACCGGTCTAATAGTATTCTCTTACGTTTGTTTTAATAAAGTCCCTTCTTCCATGTAAGGACACCGCAGAAAAGTTCCCCGGGTTCTGACCTTTGGTTCTGAGGTATGTTGGTGATAGGGAAAACTGAGATATGCTCCCTTCGAGACCCGACAAATTTTCTCGTCTGACTAGGTACCTGTGTGTCCCCCGTGACAGATCCTAGGACCTGTCTTACGGGTCATTAGAGACGACAGACCGACGTAGTGTTCTCAAGCAAGAGGTATCCTGGTGAACCCTTCTCTGAGACCCACGAGTCCTCCTTCCTTTTGTCGTTTCTGCGGGAATAAGATCTCGGGGTCGAAGTCCCAAACCCATGTCAGACGTCCACGGACCCCTCGTAACACAGACGTGTCGCGTCTCTATTCACCGACTCAGAAGTCCAAAACCCCGAAGCTACACGTCTCTTGAAGGAAAGAAATTGTTCCACCGAGAGTCAGAAAGAAAGACGAAAAGTAGGGGTTGACTCATTTCTTCCTTCTCCTCAAGTCCCGGGAAGGGCCCTAGAACAGACATGGTGACATCGGGAGATTTTGACGACATCGACGTCAACTCTGACTCTGACAGGGGGAGGACCTAAGAGTCCCAGACTCCTGAGACGAGGTGAACCAGAAGTGGTGAGTTGGGAGAAGTCCTTTTGTTTTAGTCTTTGTTATGTTTCGAAAGTCAAGTCGTCATGAATTTTTAAGGTTGTGTTTCGAACCCTATTCGTCACAGATTTGAGGAGAGAGAGAGGAGGGGTAGAAACCCTTTTACACGAGTATCCCGGAGTAGAGAATTGGACGTTGAATGTAGGTTCGACTTCGGTGTTCTGATACTTACGTGTAAGGTCGTACAAGAGGTAGGACGGTAGAGTGAGAACTACTTTAGAATTACTAAGGTTCAGAAGAGGGGACTTCTCGACAAGGACACAGAATCAAGAAGAGATTACGTGTCCTCTCGGAACAACAAGGTCCGAGTCGGTCAGTGCTCGTTTAGGAGATCATCGACAGTACGAAAACTGAAAATTCCGTGACCTTTTTACTTTTCTTACCTTAGTGACGGTGCACCACCAGTGTTTGTGTTTGTAGAGTGTCCTGGTTGATACGGTGGATGTTTCTGTTTATAAGTCCCTTCCTGTAGAAAATACAATCACCGGTGTCATGTATCCTCCAGATTGTGTCATTAGGCTTTTCGGAAGAGACGGACGTTAAAATTAGTACAGTAACAAGGAACTTACATGAAATTTCGATTTGACGATGGTTCCCAATATCCTCAACTCGGGTTCGTAGTCACATTACCCCGAATGGTCCACCGTGATGACCATTTCTTGGGTAGACGGTCACGTTCTCCACGGTCTCTGTACCCAAGTCAGGGACCTAACCCTTCCAGGGGACCTCCTCCCGTACCGTCAGAGGGTATAAGGACGGACCTCTTAGGGTACCTGTCTCCTCGAACCGTCCGATGTCAGGTGCCCCAGCGTGTCTCAACCTGTGCTGACTTCCCTGAGTCATCGTCACCGTAACCACATTACCTAACACAAAGGGAGATGCCATGTGTTCTTAGAGTCGTCCACTCTGGAATTTTTCTGATCTCACGACTCTCTTCGTTTCCCTATCTTATCAACACGTAGACTGACCTTTGGAGAAACTGTCTCTTAACCCTTATATTTAATTCTTTAGGTAAAGAAGTTTATTAAAATACGGACCGAAGTCCCTGGTTCGTATTGATTTTGAGTCCCAGTTCTTGAGTTATCTAGAATCCTCCTGTCTTGTCCGATGGTACGTCTTCCTTTCTTCTCGAGAGGTTATATCTGTAGTCTGTCCAGTCTTTCAGTGTCCCGTCTCACCCGTCGTCTTCTATTCATGTCGTTTTGATCGTAACGAGTTACACGGACCAAGATACTGTGGGGCAACCTAAAACAGTGACTTGCACACAGAGACAACACCTCAACTGGTGGTAAAAATCCTCGAAAGAATTCTGAACAGACTTACCGTGTAAGACGGGATTGGGGTAATCGAAGTTACACCTTTTTCCCGTAGTCGAGAGTCGACGTGACAAAACTACAGTGGAATAGGAAATGGGTGAGTCACTGTTCTTTCTTATTCGTCGTGTCTTCAAGAATGTGATTGTCACAAACCTCAAACAACAAGAATCTGAAAAATAAACTTTTAAACCATTAAAGAGTCACTAAATTTTCAGTGACTTGATTGAATATAGGTAACATCGTAGGAAACTAAATTAAGTAAAATTGGTGTGAATCGTTCGAGAGAATGTTAGTATAAATCTTCCGTCGAAAAGAAACGAGGACTTACACATAGAGTCTTTCTTCTACTCTTTCTATTGACGTTCTATTTACGTCCTCGAGAAACATCTTATCTGTGATTTACTTAGGTCCTCGACCTACTCCCTACACATTGCTTCGAGTTCTCTACTAAATGTCAACGCTTGAAATACTTTTAACGTACAGTAAAAATTTTATGAAAATTAAACTTTAGTGATATCTAAGTACCTTCAAAGGTTTTTACATGTTCTTCCGAGACACATGAGAAATGGACCAGAGGAGGTACCACAGATGTGGTCCTCTAATTGTAATCATTTTAGGTGTCCAAAGTTAAAATCTAAAGGGGTCAAAATGTACATCAGCACACACACACACACACACACACACACACGAACACACAGTGAGATAAGTTACAATGTGTGCATGTCTAAGGACATAAGTACATATAGTGTACATATCCAAGTAGTGGTGTTAGTTCTACGTGTTGACAAAGTAGTATTGTTCCAAAGGGATCCGGTACGTGTGGAAACATCGGTGTGACTGGGGGAAGGGATTAGTAATTGGGGTCTGTTAGTGATTAGACAAGAAGTAGGTATGTTAAAACAACAAATCATTACAGTATCTCACCGAAGGAACCACCGAGTTGCCATTTTCTTAGACGGACGGTTCCGCCCTTTACGTATAAATTAGGAACCCAGTCCTTCTAGGAGACCTCTTCCTTTACCGTTAGGTGAGGTCATAAGAACGGACCCTTTAAAAAACCTCTCTCCTCGGGCCGTCCTCAGGTACCCTAACGTTTCTCAGTCCGTACTGAATAGCTGATTTGTTGTTACAGGATCTTTACCTTAATATATCTTCATTGGTTACTCTAAAAAAAGTGAATCGTATTCATCATTTTAGTACTCTAGATAGGTTCAATGACATACACAGGTTGAACAACCAGAAGAATAAAGACTTATCATAAGGTACCATATCTACGCGGTGTCAAACGAATCGGTTATTGGGGACTCCCTGTGACCTAACTAAGGTGTAAAGCCGACGACACTTATTTCGACAATACTTATAAGTCCGTGCTCAAAAATACACTTATTTTAGAAAATAAAAAAATCTTATTCAAAGGTTTACACACTGACGTACAAATCAAAGTACTCTTTGACGGTTCGATAAAAGGTCTTACGGGTATGGTAAAATATAGAAGTAGTCGTTAAACACTTACTAACTCAAAAAGGGTGTACCAACGGTCTTAAATCACAATAGTGATAAAAATAAAATCGGGGTGACTCTAAACACATCACGATAAAGTAACACCGAAATTAAACGTAAAGAGACTGCCTATTATAACAACTGGTAGAAAGTCCACGACTAGACGTTAGACGTATAGGGGAGAAACCACTTTGTGCACAAGATTAGACAAGGGGCAAAAGAAGGGAGTATCGAGATAACCATTTCTTAGGTGGACGTTACGCCCTCTGGATCCAAGCTAGGGACCCAACCCTTCTAGATGACCTCTTCCCTTTCCGATGGGTGAGGTCATAAGACCGGACCTCTTAAGGTACCTGACATATCAGGTTCCCCAGCGTTTTTCAGCCTGTGCTGACTCGTTCAAAGTGAAAGTGGGGGTCAAGACATTGAATAGAAAAGTATAAATTGTCCCAGAAAATGTCTCCTTTCCAAAATTTAAAACTAAGTCAAACCACACACGTACACACACACTCACATAGTACGAAGTCACAGTTTAGATTCTAAATGAATCGACGTTCGGACTTCAAAAATAGAATACAAAAAAAAATTCTCAACGTCAAAATATAAAATTTAAATTCGGGTACTAGGTAAAACTCAATTGAAAATATTACATATATAAAAAATTATAAAAAATTTTCCCGACACAGTAGTAGAAACAAAGTCGGAAATGGATAAACAACAATAGTTCATTGATCAAGTTTCGTTGTATTGGTTTTACACCTAACTTCTAAAGAGTATCCCCTCACTTTTTTTTTAAAAACAAGAAACTCGGACACTTAAAGGGAACAATATGAATGACACTAAATAGATGGATTTCTCATTTCAATTTTGACATCATTTTTCGGTTCGGGAAGAGTTAAGTAGTGGAGACTTTAGGAGATAGTACATAATATCCCGTTACGAAAGATCCTATCTAAGTCTTTTACCAATGTAGACAGAATACTAACTTCTATTGACATTAGAGAAGATTGTAAGTGTAAAGTTTCAAGAGACTCTTTTTACGGATAGTTAGAAATTCAGTAGTTTGACTCGATTTTCAGTCTTAGAGAAAATAACAGATATTGAAGATAGGATATTAACTCGTACACAAAGAACTTCTTCTCTGATGAGAAATGTTTAACAGAGTTCTTACTTTTAAGGGAGAATGACAATAATGAAAAACTCTTTTAATGTCCGAAGGCACCTGGAACAAAAGTGTCTGTCGTAAGGTTCCAGTTTGTCGAGTAAAGAGGTTCCTACATCACTAAGAAGAAAGATGACAGAGTCCCCGTCTCAGAAAATTTATGGTTAAGAAAATTATGTTTATAATGTTAACTCCTATTGTGAAAGATTTTTACAAGAATTCCCAACACTTAGGTCCTTGAATTTTAGCAAGAACTAGTTTTATTCAGTCGGGAACTTTTGTCTTTGATCTTTTTGTCTGTTCCGTAAAAAGAACAGAATCCGATCCTGAGGGTTACCGTCCTCATAACTAGGGATTTGATCCAGAAATCTAAACTTTCTTTTTTATATGTTTCTCCATCGTTTTCAGTACCGTTTCCATTTCCATTTATCTTTGTCTATCAAACTGTGGTAGGTCGACATGACTACTCGTTATAGATCACATACCTCTTGTAGACAATATGTTCCCAGTAAAGGAAACTTGGGATCTTTGATCCTACCTTTCCCTTTCATAACCCTGAGTTTCCCTTGATTCCATCGATACTGAAAGAAAGTCAGACCTGGTGACGAGGAAGGAACGGGTGATGGTAGGTATCGAATTATCCTAGGTATAGAAATCGGTGTCGTTCATTTATAAACTCCGATTTTAAATGTCTAATTTTTCAGATCTCTACTTTCATCTTTCCTCTATTATGTCCCCATGTAATTGTAACCGACTTTGGATCTTCTTAGTGACTATTCTCCCTGAAGGTTCAAATGTTCTCTTGTTCAGATATATGGAATGATATCTGAGTGAGTCCACTAATTCTACCGAGATACGGTTGTCCTCCCTCTGGTAAATTAAATTAACGTTCGGACTTTTGTCATGGTATACGTCTTTTAGACAAGTTTGTCTTTCTCTTGAATACTGTGTATATTTGTCTTCATAAGAATTCCAATACTCTTTACTTGATGTTCTTTATTATCTAGACGTTAATGAATTGTCGTAGGTTTCCCATCTTCGAGATATAGACAACTAAAATACTTAATTAATAGAAGTCAGTTGGTTATAAATTACACATTGGTGATACACGAGACATGACACATTACATGTTACGTAAGTGTAAAGGACTGGGACACCTCGAGTGTCAATATCAGTATTGTCTCTGTAATGAAACGGTTGTTTCCGGGTACATCAGTTTCGATACTAAAGAGGTCATCAGTACATACCTACACTCTCAACCTGGTATTTCTTCCGACTCACGGTTTCCTGACTACGAAAACTTCACACCACAATCTCTTCTGAGAACTCTCATGGAACCTGACGTTCCTCTAGTTTGGTCAGGTAGGACTTCCTTTAGTCAGGACTTATAAGTAACCTTCCTAACTACGACTTCGACTTCGACTTCGACTTCGAGGTTATGAAACCGGTGAACTACGTTTCTTGGCTGAGTAACCTTTTCTGGGACTACGACCCTTTCTAACTTCCTCCTCCCCTACTGTCTCCTACTACCAACCCACCGTAGTGACTGAGTTACCTGCACTCAAACTCGTTCGAGACCCTCTGTCACTTCCTGTCCCTTCGGACCACAAGACGTTAGGTGACCCAGTGTTTCTCAACCTGTACTGACTCGTTGACTTTTTATGTTATGTATCAATATCTGTATCTACATCTATGTATTTTCGTATAATTAACGTTGTAGGGAAAACAGAACCCGAAACTTCTGTCGGACGTTATGTACTCTTGTGTACCTCTCTCTGATATTATGTACGAACTTCTGTGAACGTTTTGTAAATATTCGGGTGAAAAATTGAAACGAATCGGATAAGACGTGTTATTACTATATACTCTTTTGACTATTAAGTGGTTTCTCCATCTTATTTATCTCTGAAGTGTCCACCACGTCACCGATTCTGCGTCTTGAGGGTTACGAGTCCTGGACCCAAACTGGGGTCTGTCTTCTAATCTAGGGTACACGACGTTGATTCTCGACCGTGTCGGTTTATTTAAAATTTTTATAATTTTTGTTTTCTCTTTTTTCACTTCGACACCACCATACACAAAAAAAGGTTAGAAGGAGTTCAATCTCCTCTAAGTTTCCTAACTGAGTCTCCCAAACTTTATAAGGGGACCTCAGACCTCCTAAAACTTCGAGTACAATCCAACGTTACTGTTGAAGAGAGTGAAATGACACCATTTCTTAGACTGACGGTTACGTCCTCTATCTCAAGTTAGGGACCCAGCCCTTCTAAGGGACCTCTTTCTTTACCGTTGGGTGAGATCATAAGAACGGACCCTTTAGGGTACCTGTCTCCTCGGACCGTCCGATGTCAGGTAACCTAACTTTTCTCAATCAAGATCCTATGTAAAAAGAAGAAAGTGCACAAACTAAATAAGGAACTTTAACGAATGTAGATAAAAGAAGTAATTTTCAACTAGAGATCTATTGAAGGAAGAAAGGTTATGCAAAATGTTTTAAGTTGAGAAAATTGATTACTGAACTACTTAACCGATACATTCAGATAACAGAGAGAGAGAGTAGAGAGAGAGAGGAAGTGTGTGTACGCGCAGTGTGTGTGTGTGTGTGTGTGTGTGTGTGTGTGTGTGTGTGTGTGTGTGTGTGTTTGAGAATATGAACGAAAAGACCTTTCAACGAGAAATAACCCTAGTAACAATAAACATGTTATCCCTATCTTTTAGGAATGTGTTCCTTCTCGTAGAAGGAAAAACTTTAAGGTCTGCTTTCGTTTGGGTGATCCAATTAAGGGTGGATTATAGTGTCGTTATCACGTCTCTGACTTGAGAAATCCTACAACATACTGTCGATGAGACGTGTGTGCACCACGCCTGTAGGTTTTAACTTCGGTAGACCTCAATTAACCCTGATTTCATATTTCGTTTCGGAAACATATTTTCTTAAAACACTTTGTTCCTTTTATACTGACAAATCATTAACGTATCACTTTTACGAGATAAGAGGTCCCAGTGTCTTTACTCGTCCCTCGGTGTAGTCTTTCTAAATTATCATTTGAGGATAATTTGAGGATCCTCAGCAGTTCTTTTGGTGGTTTATGGAAACACAAATAAGGTCATAACAAATGATGTCACTCATTTTGTTAGATTTTTCGATCATTTTACCTTAATCGGGTTTTCATACTATTTTAGTGTGTAACCTTATAGTAGTAATCTTACACACTACAACTGGACATTTATTACAACACTTTATTAATAAAGTGTTATATGACAGTCCATTTTTAAGTCTGATCTTTATAGGATATTCCATACTTAGAGATTATCTCAAAAAAAAAAAAAAAACTGATCATTTTAACCACTTCAATAAAACAAAAATCGTAAGGAAGAAACGTATAAGATAAAAGATGCAATTTGTATATATTGAAACATTAGTGTGTATCCCTTACACTGGTCCACTACTGCAATCAAGACTCGTTTGACATCGTAAAGTAAAGAGGAACCCCACTTCTAAACACCCTTGTCAATGAGATACGTGTAGTAAGGTTCAGTAAGTACCGTGTCCACTCCGTCCCGTGTCCCTCCCAGGTTCTTCACAGGAAAGTCTCTATAAAGTCTAGGTGTTACTACCGGTCTGAATCGTTACGTATTTATAAACACGTCACTTGGATTTTGAGACGGTTGAGTCCACATCTAAATCAGTTTATGATAACTTAAAAAATTTCGGTTTAAAGTATGAAATTATTTTAGTGATAAATTTTCAAAAAAAAATTAACCGTTTGTTAGAAGACGTTCTATTTTTTAACTTCTATTTCCATAAAAACTACTTAATGTGAAATTCTATACGTGAGATTCGGTTTCTATCGTAAAAAGAATGTCACTCCAAAAGTGAAGATTGGGGGTATGGAAGAGGACTGGAATGGTTCTTAGAGTGATTCCACAAGTATCGACCCCCTGAGGTGTACAACTGTAGACTCCGAAGACACCCCGAGGGAGTCCACCGTCGTAGTGACACCAGAGAGTCTCGTGTCTTTATGTGCCGACTCAGGAGCTCGATACTCAGACTCTACCACTCCGACTACCTTGAGCAACGAGAGACCTTCAGGTTTTTTATGACTGGAAAACAACATAAGTAGAGTAACATTCTGAGGACTACTTATTCCTTTTAGTAAAGGGGTGAACCACCAACGAACATGGTCTTATTTATATTCATATCGATAATCGAAGTATACGTGTCAAGTTGCAATGTAGGAGGAAGAGGTCGTGTCTTTAAAGACTGACTAAAACTCAATGAAAGACCCGGTACTACCTAGGATCTCTCTTCTTTTTTTTAGTATATATATATATATATATATATATATATATATATATATACTATCTCTTTCACTCTGTCTTTCCTTCTCCGACTAAGAGGACCACCTTGAGTCTCCCGAAGTTCCTTGTTTGTCTCCTAATTCTCAATATTAAGGAGACGGTCAATTGGTTGAGAGGATTTGGGGTTGTCTGTTATTATTGGACGGGATGGAGATGTGTACCCTCGACTCGTCTCGACTCAGACAAACGTCAATAGGAATGGTCGGAATGGTTCCGTCTGTCTCCGATACTGTCGAGACTCGTCCGGTCCCTCGGGGTACGACCTGTAAGAAGGAGACTCAATTTACGAGACACAAGAGAGAGTTTAAGCTCAGTTCTACGGACTGGACACGGACGGTCCCGTGTACGTGTCACTGACTCGACACTCTACGAAGACGTAGTCTTGTCCTTCCCATTGACCGACCATAGTCAAACGGACACAGCACGGTACCGAACAACTACACCAGTCACTAACATTGGACGGATAAATCTGAACTTTCAGTGAACCAGTATAGACTGAGAAACACTGAGGTACCTGACATCGGGTGGTCCGAGAAGACAGGTACCCTAAGAGGTCCGTTCTTATAACCTCACCCGACGGTACGACATTAATTTAATTGTTGTCAATGTAGTTCCGACGTACGTATAAGTCAGTTACGTAGATGCTATCTGTATGCAAAACACTGTTTTTGTTAAATAATACTAATATCACTGGAGACTCTTGTTTATCAGTAGGCAAAAACATATCGAGGAAAAAACCCCCTCCCTAGACTTCGGGTTTAGATGTCACTTTATTCGAGCGTTCGAAAAGAAAGTATGTCCTTCTATGTTGACAAATGAAAGTTAGCAGTATTGAAAAGAAGGATGTGAGGTTCCGTACCCAAATACCCCTTTAAATACGATCTATTTCAAGGAACAGACAAATTACGTTAGTATCGTTCAAAGACCCACCTGTTTTAAACAGGTCGAAATACACAGATTGTCATTAGTTATTACACACGATTTTATTAGAACGAAAATTTATAGGTGGGATGTCAGTTTTACTCCTGTTCGAGTGGTCTGGTATGTAAGAATAAAGGAATATAGTCTTTACATCGGGATCTCCGACGCACGGTGTTGAGGACTCGGGCACACGACGGTGATGACTTCGGGCACGCGGACCTTGGACACGAGACGTTACTCTTCGGTGGCGTGACTCTTTGGGTGCGTGACGTCACTTCTCACTGGAGGTGAGTGACGTTGACCCCTCTCGGGTTCAAGTCCTTGTCTCTGGGTCGCCTTCGTTTTTATTTTATTTGTTTGTTTATTATTTTCTTTGTATCGGTGAGTTTTCAGTGTTTGCGAAAAAGTAGGGTACCGACGTCGTCGAGGTCAAGTTTCCGAAAGTGACTTTTGTCGGGGAGTCGTCGCAATGCAGAGTCGGTGTACGTCCGACCATACACTAAACGAACCACGGAGACACAACCAAGTACTAATACTAAGTCCACTACGTCCAAAATTAGTAGATAAAGAAAAGACATTTACTTAATAATTAAGACACCGTAGATTATAGGTAGAATGTAATACTCTTTTTTTATATATATATAAAAAATTCAGTCAGATCTCTTCTCTCCTTAGAAAGACCGACTTGTCCCCACGAAGACCCCTAACCTCGAACCCAGAAGAAATTCTGACTGTAGGTGGGATAATAGGGACATCTCGTTAATGGTTGGAGGACTGAAAGATCCTAATCTGGACTCGAACTAACCAAAAGGACTTTTTGAGATTTACAAATCAAATGTTTGTTTGACTAGTTCCTCTCTTATGTGGAGAAGGACTGAAGTCGGAGGACGAGGTGAACCCAAACACGAGTCGAGGGGGACGTCGGGAAACAGTGACACAGTGAGTCTCGTGTCATCATGTATCGGCTCAGACTACGAACGTGACGGGCAAAGACGTCTACCTTCCTCGACAGTGAGGATTGTTCTCACCGGACTTTTGGAAGTACGAGACCGGAGACTAAACAGTAACTCGGGAAGTCCTCCTCAACTCCTCGAAACAACTCTACGACCTGCATGGTTTTTACTATCCTTGGACTTATGCACCAGACCATTCACGTCAAGTCCCAGTCCTCTCGGGGGAGACTCTGTCAGTGACCCGGAAGACAGACCAAGTGACTCAGTGGTAACTAGGGAGGACCTTCTCTTAGTGAAACAATATCATCTTTACATGTCCTCCTCAAAAGTCAGTCTCTTCTTTTTATGTTGAATGGACAATAGTATCCTTTTACTTTTTAGTAAAATCCTGTTTCACGATGAATGGTTCATAATTCTTCTACTGTTCTTGACTCACTCACCGTCTTTTGTAAGACCGTTGTCAGGAACAAGTGATCTTTGTAGTTTTGATTGTTTCAATCAGAGGTCGACCTACAATGTCTTCGAGGAGTGAGTCTTTGACCCTTGGGGAAAGACGTGTCGTCGTCAGTAGACAGAACACCGATGTCTCATCCGTTCATTTTGGTCGAGGACTTATGTTTTTCCTTAGCGTAGACTTCCTTCGGAGCGGGAGACCACCAATAGAATTTCTAATGTGGTGTCAGTATAGACTGGAGTCAAGTCGAGTCAACGAGTCAGCACAGGTTGAGAAACGCTGGGGTACCTGTCGTCGTCCGGTCCGAAGGAACAGGTTGTGGTCGAGGACCTCGAACGAGTTTCGGTACAGGTAACTCAGCCACTACGGTAGGTTGGTAGAGTAGAAGACAGCAGGGGAAGAGGAGGACGAAAGTTAGAAAGGGTCGTAGTCCCAGAAAAGGTTACTCAACCGAGAAGCGTAGTCCACAGGTTTTATAACCTCGAAGTTGGAGTCGTAGTCAGGAAGGTCACTTATAAGTCTTGACTGAATAAAATCCTGACTGACCAAACTAGAGGAACGTCAGGTTCCCCGAGAGTTCTCGGTTCCCCGAGAGAAAACTTCTGGTGTCAAGTAAGAACAGACGTCAGTGGTAAGCGTCAGTAAAACCTCGAGATCTTTTATTTCAGACAGTGACAAAGGTAACAAAGGGGTGGATAAACTGTACCTCACTACCCTGTCCTACGATACTAGAATCAAAAACTTACGAATCAAATTTCGGTCGAAGAAGTGACAGGAGTAGGACTGGACGAGGACTGGATCAGGAAGATTACTATCAGACACCCCATGTGTGTCCTCTGACCCCGTCCTGAGATTCTCCTCTCGGGATTTGTGTTTGTACGAAACCCTTTGCAGGATAATAATGTAGGTAGTAAAAGACACACCATACCACAGAGATCGAAACGTTTATTACGGTCAATTGTTAAAAATCCTCTTTATCAGTCTCCCAAAGAAGAAAGGTATACAGAGGTAATAAGGGTATCCAGTCCTTTCTGGGGGAGACGTACCTTTCACGAGGGAAGAGAGGGATCTGGAAGTGGACTTAAGTGAGATAAGTAGGGGTTCTGTGTCGGGTGTACGACGACTTTACAACCTTACAACGTATTACAACCTTTGTAATAGAGTCAGTCCAGAGTTTATTACACGCCGACTCACTTGTTATTGATGGGAGCACAGCACACGAGATGAGTCGACGAGTCAGCACAGACTGAGAACACCGGGATCTCTGATATCGGACGGTCCGAGAAGACAGGTACCCTAAAGGTCCGTTCTTATGATCTCACCGAACGGTACGGGAGGAGGTCCCCTAGAAGGGTTGTGTCCCTAACTCGGTCTCAGAGGATGTACAGGGAGTAACGTCCACTTGAGAAATGTGTAGACTCGGTGGTCTAGTAAATTCCGTCTAGAGTAGATTACACACCAACTTACTCGTCTAATAATGGGGATAGGTAGTATTTTACTGTATAAACATTTTACTTTTTTATTTAACGACAATGAAGAAAAATGACTATTTCCATCTCAACTGGAAGGTTGATCTTTTGACCCGTTTTATATACTTTGTTCAACACCTAGAACCTGTAGTCCACCGTGTCTCTATTCTTTTTGTCCACTCTACTCGGTCCTGTAGTGGGTCGAGAGAAGTGCCTCCGTCGAAGATCCGTGGTCACGTACTCCCTAAATTGTTTTTACCGGGTTGGCAGAGTGACACTTTACCTTATTATAAACCCCCTAGGACTCCTTGGGTCTTTAAACACCTGGTCACATGGTCTCTCCTCCCTACACCCGTTTTCTCTCTCTCCCTCTCGCTACTCCCGTTTCTCCGCCCCCCTCCGCAGTGACACTTAGAACCTGACCCGTGACTAGACATTGATTTCTCTCTTCTGAGGTACTCAAACCATTTGGAGGGACTTCCCCGGAGGAGACCCCGGGACCTGGGATGAACCTACTGTTCGGTAGAATGTGGAGATCGGAGTACTCTGGAATGAATCCATTGGACCAAGAACTTTGCAGAAAAATGGAGAACAGTGTAAGAACGAAATTAAGTTGATTCATAGAAAAAATCTTACAGTCCAAATCTACCAATCATATAATCGGTCCGTGAGAAGTAAGGACTCCGCGTACACACCGTAGTTAGACAGAAGACAAACAAACAAACAAAAGAATCCCTAAGTCCTTAAAGTTACCTTTCTTGACAAACGAGTCACAGACAGTCGGACAAACAGATCAAAGAACACGTTAATAAACGCGATCACTTCGCTTGGGTCGTCTTCTAAATTACCCCAGTAAAGTATCGAACAAGAAAAGAGGTCCTATCCCAAATAAAATACGTTTCAGACTGATATAATACCATTCTTAACGACGGTAACAAGAAACGACTGTATTTGGTAAAATTCCGTACCCTTGCACACCGACGCCTGTCGACACTCCAACGGAATGTGCCCGAGAGTCCCGTCGCAACAGTTAGGTCATTGTTACCGACACTGATTCAGTCAACTTGAGTTCTTATCAGAAGAAGTTTACACGGAAAAAGTGGTTGTCTCTAATAGAGTGGTCAATTTTACTTAAAACAATAAAGAATGGTTTTGACCCTAGTAAAAATTACGTGTAGACAAACGACTCGACAAGATAAACAAACAAAAAAAACAGACACGGTCCAGAATCAAATCCGAACACCCTAGATCAAGGGACTGGTCCCTAGCTTGGACCCGGAGGACGTTACACTCATGTCTCAAGATGAGTGACTTGGTTGGGAGGTGGATTTTAGTCTTAGAACTCAGCTTCAATAGTACAACCGTCCTGAGAGACCGAGTCGTCTAGTGGATCTAAGAGAATTTGAGAACACGTAAAAGTCATTAGGGATCGAAGGTCGTAAGTAATACCTTTAAATGTCCCAACAGACGTTACACCTTTGGTTTTAGTCTATGTTAAGGATGGAGTTTAACGAAAGTCAACTAACTCTTCGTCCATTCGTTTTATTTATTTATTTATTTATTTTTAGGATACGGGAGGAGACGTGAGGGTGATCGGACTTGGGGTTATGTACTTTACTCCTTAGTCTGACTCTCATCTCTCGACTATGTCAATGGTGGTCCCCTTATTTTGGACGACGACGACGATTCAGCGAAGTCAACCCAGGCTGAGTTCTACCGTTGGGTGGTCCGAGGGGACAGGGACCCTAACAGGTCCGTTCTTGTGACCTCACCCAAAGGTAAAGGAAGAGGTTACTTACTTTCCCTTTTCACTTTCACTTCAGTGAGTCAACACAGGTTGAGGATCACTGGGGTACCTGAAGTCGGATGGTCCGATGAGGTAGGTACCCTAAAAGGTCCGTTCTCATGACCTCACCCCACGGTAACGGAAGAGGATTTTGGACGATCTTGTAAAAAGGGGGTGGCAATTCTAAATAAAAACAAGAAAGTAGAGGGAGAGGTAAAGACACTGGAGAAATAATTCTACACTTGGGGGTCACGAGTCCACCGGTCGTGGATCACACGTCCTGAGATCCTACAGTCCCTCCTTCCGTCACGAATGGAAGTCCACCCCCAGGTCTAAGTGGGATTCACTACTACCACTCATGTAGCCGGTTCTGGTATTTTAATGATATTGATAATTTGAGACGTAAATTCATCAACATAGATATTTAACCCAAAAGGGTCATCGAGTCGTCATCAAGTCTTAGACGAACGGTTAACTCCTCTACTCCCAAGTTAGGGACCCAGTCCTTCTAGGGGACCTCCTCTTTTATCGTTGGGTGAAGTCATAAGACGGACCTTTTAGGGTACCTGTCTCCTCGGACCGTCCGATGTCAGGTGTCCTAACGTTTCTCAACCTACGGTGAATCGTTGACTCGTGGTCTGTGTTATGTGTGTACGGATATTTAATACTTTACTGTTACTAAGGTATAGGACCGGTGTAGAGTGTCTGACGGGTCGTCATTTTGTCTGTAGAGAAGGGTGGACGGCACGGGTGGTGACAGGAAGGTCTTTCAGACGAGGGCCTTCAACTTCTGCCCTCAAGTCTGACTTTTCTACTCCCCTGTGAGACACGTTACCCGTGTTAACATCGACTCTGTGTCTCTCACTGGTTTCACCGAGACGTAAGGACGAGTACTCGTCTCCTGACACCTCTACAAGGACGAACCACTCACCCACCATTAAAGAGGATCAGAGAACTCGTCCACTTTTCGGGTGAGGTGACGGTTCTATCGAATAACATTCCCATGTATTTATGAAGAGAGTGCACAGACTTTGTACTGACTGACTACTTAATTAAAAGGGACGACAACGACAATAAGTCAGGGATCTAGTACAGACTAAGAAATGCTGGGGTCCTTGACGTCGTGCAGACCGAAGGGACAGGAAGTGATAGAGGGTCTCAAACGAGTTTGAGTACAGGTAACTCAGTCACTACGGTAGGTTGGTAGAATAGGAGACAGTGGAAGAAGAGGAGAGCGGGAGTTAGAAAGGGTAGTAGTCCCAGAAGAGGTCACTTAGCCAAGAAGTGTTAGTTCACCGGTTTCTTAACCTCGAAGTCAAAGTCATAAGATCGTCCAAAATAAGGTGACCACCATTGACGTAGTCTTAAGGTCTAAGTTCTAACGACGAATCGGAAGAAATACCAGGTTGAGAGTGTAGGTATGTACTAATGACCCATTTGGTATCGAGACTGGTATCCCTGGAAACAGTCATTTCATTACAGAGACGAAAAATTATGTGACGGATCCAATCAGTGCAGAAAAGAAGGTTCCTAGTTCGCAGAAAATTCAAGTACCGACGTGAGTGGTAGACGTCACTGAAACCTTGGTTTCTTTTATTTTAGACAGTAACAAAGGTTAAAAAGGAGTAGATAAACGGTATTTCACTACCCTGGTCTACGGTATTAGAGTCAAAAGACTTACAACTCAAATTAGGTCGAAAAAGTAAGAGGAGAAAGTGGGAGTAGTTCTCCGAGAAATCAAAGAGAAGCGAAAGACGGTAATCTCACCATGGTAGACGTATAGACTCTAACAATTATAAAGAGGACCCTTTGAACTAAGGTCTAACACTTAGTAGGTCGGGTCGTAAAGCGTACCACATGAGACGTATATTCAATTTATTCGTCCCACTGTTATATATCGGAACTTCATGAGAAAAAGGTTTAAACTTGGTCAGGTAACAAGGTACACGTCATGATTGAGAACGAAGAACAGGACGTATGTCCAAAAAACCCATAAGGGTAGAGAAATTCTTAAAAGGTGTCAAACAACACTAGGTGTGTTAGTTTCGGAATCCTATCAGGTACTTCGTCTTCATCTAAAAAAAAATTAAGGGAACGAAAAAATACACTAGGTCGGTCACAACCATTAAACTAGAGACCAAGGAGACGGAAAAGATTTGAGTCGAACATGTAGACTTCAAGAGCCAAGTGCATGACGACTTCGGATCGAACTTCCTAAAACTCGTATTAGAACGATTGTACACTTTACTCACGTTAACATACCATTAAACTTGTAAGAAACCGTAAGTAAAGGTACTCTACTCCAATAATCGTTTCTCTTATAGGACATGGGTCAAACTTATGTTTGTTATGTGTGTTGTGGACGCTATAAATGTGTCACCCGACGAGACTAGGTGTCCCGGGAACTGTCTTCTTTATAGAAGAGTCTTTGAGAGGAGGACCTTGAATGAATCCGTCGTCCTAAAGACCTCGTTGGACTTCCCTACCTTTTCAGTTCCTTTCTCTCTTATTTCGAGGTCAGTGACTTCTACCTCACAGACGTCCACTTTGAGTCGTCCTATGTGTTAGAACCGGACTTAAAATTTTTGGTCTCTGATCGAAGGTCCAGTGTGTCAGTAGGTAGTTGTTACACGGGACCTTAAAAGGAATTGTGTAACACTTTATAAAGTCGTATATATTAGACTTAACAGTAACTTCTCAATTACAGTGAAATTCCCTAAGATAGACCCCCCTACACCTACCCGACTTTTGTCCGTAAAGACCTCTTTTAAAGAATCCAAGGAAAAACGTGACAGGGTGAGGTCTAAGGAGAGACGTCCCGTTGTCTTCTTAAGGATCCAGGAACCGAGACTCCTCGTCTGGACCTTCACGAAACTGTTAGGGAGATCGTATCGGGTGACCTCTCTCTTTGTTGTTGGGGAACATCTCGACGGGTGTCGGTCTCGGGGTAGACGTGAGACCCAAACACAAGTCGAGGGGGCGTCGGGAGAAAGTGACACAGTGAGTCTCGTGTCATCATGTGTCGGCTCAGACTACGAACGTGACGGACAAAGACGTCCACCTTCCTCGACAGTGAGAATTGTTCTCACCGGACTTTTGGAAGTACAAGATGGAAGAACAGACGACAATTCGGGTAGTCCTCCGCAACTCCTCGAAACAACTCTGCGACCTGCATGGTCTTTTCTATCATTCAACTTATACACCGGACCATTCACGTCAAGTCCCAGTACCCTCGGGGGAGACTCTGTCAGTGACCCGGAAGACAGACCAAGTGACTCAGTGGTAACCAGGAAGGACCTTCTCTTAGGGAAACAATAGTATCTTTACATGTCCTCCTCAAAAGTCAGTCTCTTATTTTTATGTTGAATGGATATCAATATTCTTTCACTTTTTAGTAATTGTAAACCTTATTTTACAATGAATGACTTATAATTCTACTAGTCTTCTTGACTCACTCACTGTCTTACGTACAAGCGTTTCCTTTTGCTACGAACAAGGGACCTTGTGTGGTCAGATTGTTTAGATCAGAGGTAGACCTACAATGTCTTCGAGGAGCGAATCTTTGACTCTCGGGGAAAGACATGACGTCGTTATAAGAGAGAACACCGATGTTTCGTCCGTTCACTTTGGTCGAGGACTTATGTTACTCGTTGGTGTAGACTTCCTTCGGGGCGGGAGACCACCACTAGCACTTTTAACGTGGTGTCACGTCAGACTGGATAAGGAGTACTATTATCGAACACCCCATGTATGTCCTCTTACCCTGTCCTGGGATTCTTCTCTCAGGATTTGTATTCACACGAATCCCTTTACAGGATAAGAATGAAGGTATTAAGAAACGTACCATGTCCATAGAGACAGAAGTGTTCTTTTGGGTCAATGTTAAAGATCTACCTTATCAGTCTCCAAAGAAGGAACGTATACGGAGGTTCTAAGGGTACCCTGTCTCTTCCTAGGGAGACATGCCTTTCATAAAGGAGGAGAGGAGTTCAATAAAGCAATGAAGACACTTCATCAATATAAGTACAACTGAGACAGTTGTACGGCACCTCTTTTAAAATAGATTCCGTCCACTTTTTTGTTAAACATCAATTCACTATTCCAATAATAGGACTAAATAGTACCTACTGTATAAACATTTTGTGTCATTTTCATTTTATACACTGAAGAAAAAGTGACTATTGCCATCTCAACTAGAAGGTTAACCTTTTGATAAAAACCTGGAACTTATAGTGTATCGTGTCTCTATTCCTTTTGTCTACTCTACTCGTGATTGTAACGGGTCGAGAGAAGTACCTCCGTTGAAGATCCGTGGTCATGTACTCCCTAAATTGTTTTTACCGGTTTGACAGAGTGACACTCTACCTTATTATAAACCCCCTAGGACTCCTTGGGTCTTTAAACACCTGGTCACATGGTCTCTCCTCCCTACACCCGTTTTCTCTCTCTCCCTCTCGCTACTCCCGTTTCTCCACCCCCCTCCGTAGTGACACTTAGAACCTGACTCATGACTAGACATTGATTTCTCTCTTCTGAGGTACTCAAACCATTTGGAGGGACTTACCCGGAGGAAACCCCGGACCTGGGATGAACCTACTGTTCGGTGGAATGTGGAGATCGGAGTGCTCTGGAATGAATCCATTGGACCAAGAACTTTGCAGAAAAATGGAGAACAGTGTAAGAACGAAATTAAGTTGATTCATAGAAAAAATCTTACAGTCCAAATCTACCAATCATACAATCGGGCCGTGAGAAGTAAGGACTCCACACACACCGTAGCCAGACAGAAGACAAACAAACAAACAAAAGAATCCCTAAGTCCCTAGAGTAACCTTTCTTGACAAACGAGTCACAGACAGTCGGACAAACGTATCAAAGAACACGTTAATAAACGCGATCACTTCACTTGGGTCGTCTAAATTACCCCAGTAGAGTATCGAACAAGAAAAGAGACGACGACGACGACGATTCAACGAAGTCAGGACAGACTGAGACACACTGGGGTACCTGACGTCGGATGGTCCGAAGAGGCAGATACCCTAAGAGGTCCGTTCTTGTGACCTCACCCAATGGTAAAGGAAGAGGTCAAGAAAAGAGATCTTAACCCAAATGAAATACGTTTCAGATTGATATTATACCATTCTTCAGTTTTGTAACAAGAAACCACTGTATTCGGTAAAATTCCGAACCACTGAAACACCGACGTCTGTCGACACTCCAACGGAATGTGTCCGTGAGTCACAACAGTTAGGTCATTGTCACCGACACTGATTCAGTCAACTTTTCTTGTCAAAAGAAGTTTACACGGGAAAAGTGGATGACTCTACAAGAGTGGTCAATTTTACTGGAAACAATAAAGAATGGTTTTGACCCTAGTAAATTTACATGTAGACCAACAACTCGACAAGATAAACAAACAAAAAACAGACGCGGTACAGAATCAAATCCGAACACCCTAGATCAAGGGACTGGTCCCTAGCTTGGACCCGGAGGACATTACACTCACGTCTCGGGGTCAGTGACTTGGTTACGAGGGGGATTTTAATCTTAGAACTCAAGTTCAATAGTACGACCGTCCTGAGAGACCGAGTCGTCTAGTGGATCTAAGAGAATTTGAGAACACGTAAAAGTCCTTAGGAATCAGAGGTCGTAAGTAAGACCTTTAAATGTCCCAACAGATGTTACACCTTTGTTTTTAGTCTGTGTTAAGGATGGAATTTAACGAAAGTCAACTGACTCCTTGTCCACTCTTTTTTTTTTTTATATATATATATATTGGATACAGGACATACATGAGGTTGATCGGACCTGGGGTTATACACTTTACTCCCTAGTCTGACCTTCATCTCTCTACTACGTCAATGGTGGTCCCCTTATTTTGGACGATCTTATGAAATAAAGGGTTGGTAATTCTAAATAAAAACAAGGAAGTAGAGGGAGAGGTAAAGACACCGGAGAAATAATTCGACAACTCGGGGGTCACGAGTCTACCGGTCGTGGGTCACACGTCCTGAGATCCTACAGTCCCTCCTTCCGTCACGAATGGAAGTCCACCCACAGGTCTAAGTGGGATTCACTACTACCACTGATGTAGACGGTTCTGGTATTTTGATGATATTGATAATTTAAGACGTACATTCATCAACACGGTTATTTAACCCGAAGGGTCCACGATTCACTATCTCTTAGACGGAAGGTTAACTCCTCTACTTCCAAGTTTGGGACCCAGTCTTTCTAGGGGATCTCTTCCCTTATCGTTGGGTGAGGTCGTAAGAACGGACCTTTTAAGGTACTTGTCTCCTCGGACCACCCGATGTCAGGTGCCCCAGCGTTTCTCAGTCTGTGGTGACTCGTTGAGTGCATACGGATATTTAATACTTTACTGTTACTAAGTCATAGGACCGGTGTAGAGTGTCTGACGGGTCGTCATTTTGTCTGTAGAGAAGGGTGGACGACACGGGTGGTGACAGGAAGGTCTTTCAGACCAGGAGTTTCGACGTCTGTCATTAAGTCGGACGTCTCTACGTCTCCCCTGAGAGACACGTTACCCGTACTAACATAGTCCCTACGTCTCGTGACTGGGTTTACCGAGGTGTAGGACGAGTACTCGTCTCCTCACCCCTCTACAAGGACGAAACCCTCCCCCACTATGAAAGAGGATCAAAGAACTCGTCCACTTTTTCGAGTGAGACGACGGTTCTATCGAATAACATTCTCATGTATTTGTGAAAAAGGTACACAGACTTTATACTGACTACTTAATCAAAGGGGACAAAAACAACGACAAGCCAGGGATCCAGTACAGACTGAGGAATACTGGGGTACTTGACGACGTGCGGTCCTCGAAATAAGAGAAAGGAACTGAAAAGGTAGGGAAGACCAACGAGGTCTTTACGAGACGGATTCATTCAAGTTTCTCCTCTCAAAAGACTGTTCTATAAGGAAGACTTCCCGGGACACCTAGTCTCGTCGAGTGAAACATTTATAACGTCCTCAACATACAGGAAGGGACAGGAAATGACACCCCTCGCTCGAGGCGGAGACCGTTTCCAGTACTCCTTCCTCCGAACCGTATGCGTTTCCGCCCTAGTTCGGAGTCCTCAGAGGGACCTTTAAGAGCTCGTTAGATGGGGGTTTTGGTCTCAGACGGATGAAAGACGAAACACGAAAGTGGATGTGGAGACTGAAATGCCCCCCGACAGGGGGTGATGGAGAGACTTTTTTCTCAATCGAATATCGAGGTCAATTAAGGACCCACACTGTCACAAAGTTGGATGTTTGAGGGAACCTTCAGGAGATCGGACGGACTTATCCAAAAAGGCCGGTGTACACTAACGAGTCTCGGAGGTTTGACACTCTCCGTACTCTACAAGATTTGACAGATTTATGTCTAAGGAAACTCGTCAGTTTTCTAACTAATCTTTAACATAACCACTTCCCTAAAAGTGAACAACCCGGTTACAAACGACGATTCAGAGGTATAGGGAATGGACGACACAGGGACCGTTACATAACTAATTATATTAACCAAATTTATCATCGAAATTACAAACATTGGACCCTGGGAACTTAATTAAGAAAAAGAACAATATCGGGTGGTGTGGAAACGAGACATCCTTACGTTGAAATAGATTACAAAAAACCTCCGACCGCGGACTGAAATCTTATTAGTGGAAATCTCTTTTTCCGGAGGCCCGGTCTTCTACTACGTTTAGTGGATTTGAAAACGTATACTATTCAAACGTCCTTCTTTCGGACCGAATGACGTACTGAGATGGGGAAGGGGGTAATAGGAGATACGTATTGAATTCCATATTTTTGATGAAACCTTTTATTTCACACCCGGAACAAGTGGCTTTGAACCAGAGTGGTACAGCAAGAAAGAGAATGGAAGACCGACTTAATAAGTCGGAGAAAAGGGGTGACTTAAAGGAGTGACTCGATAGGAATAAAGTCGGAGAAAAGAAGTGACTTAAAAGGATGACTCGATAGGAGTAAGATAATGAGAAATATAGGAATTAATTGTAAATTAATTCGTTAACAAAGGACTAGGAGCGGCTGCGGCAGGGGCGAAGCTTATGGGACCTAGTCGGCCCCGACCAGGGGCCGTGAAATGATAGAGGGTCTCAAACGATTTGAGTACAAGTAACTCAGTCGCTACGGTAGTTTGGTAGTAGGAGACAGTGGAGGAATAGGAGAACGGGAGTTAGAAAGGGTCGTAGTCCCAGAAGAGGTCACTTAGCCAAGAAGTGTAGTCCACCGGTTTTATAACCTTGAAGTTGAAGTCGTAGTCAGGAAGGTTACTTATAAGTCCTAACTAGAGGAAATCCTAACTGACTAAACTAGAGGAACGTCATTCCCTGAGAGTTCTCAGAAGGGGTTGTGGTGTCGATCTTTCGTAGTTAATAAACCGTGAGTCGGAAGAAATACCAGGTTGAGAGTGTAGGTATGTACTAATGACCCTTTTGGTATCGAGACTGATATACCTGGAAACACTCATTTCATTACAGGGACGAAAAATTATACGACAGATCCAACCAGTATCGAAAAGAAGGTTCCTCATTCTTAGAAAATTAAAGTACCGACGTCAGTGGTAAACGTACTAAAACTTCGGGTTCTTTTAATTTAGACAATGACAAAGGTGTAAAAGGGGTAGATAAACGGTATTTCACTACCCTGGTCTACGGTATTAGAATCTAAAAAATTACAACTCGAAATTAGGTCGAAAAAGTGAGAGGAGAAAGTGGTCATAGTTCTCCAAGAAATCGAAGAAAAGTGAAAGACGGTAGTCTCACCATAGTAGGCGTATAGACTCCAACAACTATAAAGAGGACCGTTAGAAGTAAGGTCGAATACTCAGTAGGTCGGGACGTAAAGTGTACTACATGAGGTACATATTCAATTTATTCGTCCCTTTGTTATATATCGGAACTGCATGAGGAAAGGGTTAAAACTTGGTCAGTAACAAGGTACGGGTCATGATTGATAACGAAGAACAGGACGTATCTCCAAAGAACCCATAGGGGTAGAGAAATTCTTAAAAGGTGTCAACCAACACTAGGTGTGTCAGTTTCCGACACATCAGTCACTTCGTCTTTATCTAATAAAAAATTTAACGGAACGAAAAAGACAAAGGTCGCCTATAACCTAGACGACACCAAGGAGACGGAAAAGATTTGGGTCGAAGATGTAGACTTTAAGAACCAAGTGCATGACGACTTCGTATCGAACTTCCTAAAACTCGTATTAGAACGATTGTACACTTTACTCACGTTAACATACCATTAAACTTGTAAGAAACCGTAAGTAAAGAGACTCTACTCCAATGACGACGACGACGATTCAGCGAAGTCAGCACAGACTGAGACACGCTGGGGTATCTGCCGTCGGGTGGTCCGAGACGCCAGGGACCCTTAGAGGTCCGTTCTTGTGACCTCACAACGGTAACGGAAGAGGTAACACACTTTCACTTTTCACTTTCACTTCAGCGAGTCAGAGCAGACTGAGTATCGCTGGGGTACCTGGCGTCGGATGGTCCGAGGAGGTAGGTACCCTAAAAATCCGTTCTCATGACCTCACCGAACGGTAACGGAAGAGGCCCCTACTCCAATGATCGTTTCTCTTATAGGACATGGGTCAAACTTATGTTTGTTATGTGTGTTGTGGACGCTATAAATGTCTCACCCGACGAGACTAGGTGTCCCGGGAACTGTCTTCTTTATAGAAGAGTCTTTGAGAGGAGGACCTTGAATGAATCCGTCGTCCTAAAGACCTCGTTGGACTTCCCTACCTTTTCAGTTCCTTTCTCTCTTATTTCGAGGTCAGTGACTTCTACCTCACAGACGTCCACTTTGAGTCGTCCTATGTGTTAGAACCGGACTTAAAATTTTTGGTCTCTGATCGAAGGTCCAGTGTGTCAGTAGGTAGTTGTTACACGGGACCTTAAAAGGAATTGTGTAACACCTTATAAAGTCGTATATATTAGACTTAACAGTGACTTCTCAATTACAGTGAAATTCCCTAAGATACGGTAGACCCCCCTACACCTACCCAACTTTGTCCGTAAAAAACTCTTTTCGCGAATCCAAGGAGAAATGTGACAGGACGGGGTCTAAGGAGACATCCTGTTAGGTTCTTAAGGTTCCAGGAACCGAGACTCTTAGTCTAGACCTTCACGAAACTGTCATGGAGACCTCTCTCTTTGTTATGGGGAAGGTCCCGACGGGTGTCGGTCTCGGGTTAGACGTGAGACCCAAACACGAGTCGAGGGACGTTGGGAGAGAGTGACACGGTGAGTCTCGTGTCATCATGTGTCGACTCAGACTACGAACGTGACGGACAAAGACGTCCACCTTCCTCGACAGTGCGAATTGTACTCACCGGACTTTTGGAAGTACGAGATGGAAGGACAGACGACAATTCGGGAAGTCCTCCTCAACTCCTCGAAACAACTCTACGACCTGCATGGTCTTTTCTATCCCTCGGTTTGATCGTCAGACCATTCACGTCAAGTCCCAGTCCTCTCGGGGGAGACTCTGTCAGTGACCCGGAAGACAGACCAAGTGACTCAGTGGTAACCAGGAAGGACCTTCTCTTAGTGAAACAATAGTATCTTTACATGTCCTCCTCTCAAAAGTCTGTCTCTTCTTTTTATTTTGAATGGGTGTTAATATTCTTTCACTTTTTAGTAATTGTAAACCTTATTTTACAATGAATGACTTATAATTCTACTAGTCTTCTTGACTCACTCACTGTCTTACGTACAAGCGTTTCCTTTTGCTAGGAACAAGGGATCTTATGTCGTCAGATTGTTTAGATCAGAAGTAGACCTACAATGTCTTCGAGGAGCGAGTCTTTGACTCTCGGGGAAAGACATGACGTCGTTATAAGAGAGAACACCGATGTTTCGTCCGTTCACTTTGGTCGAGGACTTATGTTACTCGTTGGTGTAGACTTCCTTCGGGGCGGGAGACCACCACTAGCACTTTTAACGTGGTGTCACGCCAGACTGGATAAGGAGTACTATTATCGAACACCCCATGTATGTCCTCTTCCCCTGTCCTGGGATTCTTCTCTCAGGATTTGTATTCGCACGACTCCCTTTATAAGACAAGAATGAAGGTATTAAAAAACGTACCATGTCCATAAAGATCGAAGCGTTCTTTTGGGTCAATGTTAAAGATCTACCTTATCAGTCTCCAAAGAAGGAACGTACACAGAGGTTCTAAGGGTACCCAGTCTCTTCCTAGGGGGACTTACCTTTCACGAATGAGTTGGGTTCAGTAAAGAGACTTCATCAATATAAGTACAACTGAGACAGTTGTACGGCACCTCTTTTAAAATAGATTCCGTCTACAGTTTATTATACATCAATTCACTATTCCAATAATAGGACTAAATAGTACCTTACTGTCGAAACATTTTATGTTATTTTCATTTTATACACTGAAGACAAAGTGACTAATACCATCTCAACTAGAAGGTTAACCTTTTGATAAAAACCTGGAACTTGTAGTCCATCGTGTCTCTATTCCTTTTGTCTACTCTACTCGTGACTGTAACGGGTCGAATTAAGTACCTCCGTCGAAGATCCGTGGTCACGTACTCCCTAAATGGTTTTTATCACGTCGACAGAGTAACACCCTAACTCTGTCTTATCCTCTTACCTCTAGGACTTTATGGATTTTTAACACCTGGCGACATGGTCTCTCCTCCTTACAACTTTTTTCTCTCTCTCTCTCTCTATTCGCGTTCCGTCCCCAACTCCCCTCCCTCTCACCCCCCCCCCCCCTCAACCTGGTAGCAACCTACTGCCGTTGGAATGAGGAAATCGGAGTACTCCCTGTCCACTCAAATAAATCCCTGGAACCAAGAACTTTGTGTTAGTGATAGGAAAGTGAAGAACAGAGTATCACCAAAATTGAGTTGATTCGTAAAAAAAATCTTACAGTTCAAATCTACGAATGATACAATCGGTCCGTGAGAAGTAAGGTCTCCGAGTACACACACCACAAGGAGACAGAAGACAAACAAACAAAATAATTTCTAAGTCCTTAGAGACACCTTTCTTGACAAACGAGTCACAGACAGTCGGGTAACCAGACCAAAGGACACGTTAATAGACCCGGTCACTTCACTTGGGTGTTCTTCTAAATTCGCCAGTAAAGCATCGAACAAAAGAGATCCCAACCCAAATGGAATACGTTTCATTCTGACATAATACCACTTTTCAGTTTTGTAACAAGAAACGACTGTATTTTGTAAGATTCCGAACCGTTGCGACGCCGACGTCGGTCGACCCTCCAACTGACTTTGCCCGAGAGACCCGTCACGACAGTTGGGTCCTTACTATGACACTTAAATCACCTTAATTCAGCCTAAACAAATAAAAACAAAAATAAAGGTTATCAGATCCTCCACCCAGTTTCTCCTAGGACGACACTACATACAGTTTCTCACATGACGGATACAAAAGGAGATTCTTAAAATACCTAAGACCGGAAGTAAATTCAGTAATTAGGTAAAACTCAAATAAAACACAAGCCACAACCCTTCTCAAGATCACAGTAGGAAAATGGACATCGAAAGGTTAATAGAAGGTTAATTTTTGTTTACAAAGATTTACCGTTACTGGTTCAGTCAACTTGTGTTCTCTTTAGAAGAAGTTTACTATGGACAATTACCTGTATCTTAAAGAGTTGTCAGTTTTACTGGACAAAACGATTTTAATCCCATAAAAAAAGTACGTGATGACAAACGACTCAACAATACAAAACAAAAACAAAAACCGACACGACCCAGAATTAAAACCGAACACTCTAGATCAAGGGACTAGTTCCTAGTTTGAGTCCGGGGACCGTAACCCTCGCGTCTCAGGATAGGGGACCTGGTTTCAATGGGGATTTTAATTCCAGAACTTAGTTCAATAGTACGACTATCCTGAGAGACCGAGTCACGTAGTGGCTCCAAGAGAATTTGACAACACGTACAAGTCCTTAGGGATCCGAGGTTGTAAGTAAGACCTTTGAATGTCTCAACGGATGTTGTACCTTTGGTTTTGGTCTGTACTAAGGATAGAGTTTGACGAAAGTCAACTGACTCCTCGTCCTATTTTTTTTTTTTAGGAGACGGGACAGACAACAGGGTGATCGGACCTGGGTCTCTACACCTTACTCCCTAGTCTGTCCTTCATCTCCCGACTTTGTCAATATAGGTCCCCTTGTTTTGGACGAACCTATGAAAGGAAAGTGGGAAAGTGACAAGTCTAAATCAAAACAAAAAAGTAGAGGGAGAGGGAAGGATACGGGACAAACAGCTTCGGGGTCACGAGTCCACAGGTTGTGGGTCACACGTCCTGAGATCCAACAAACCTCCTTTACACACAAATGGAAGTCCCCTCAGAAGTCTGTAGGGGGGACAATTTATTCTTACCCCTGATGTAGGAGGTCCTTATAATTTTGGTAATATTGATAATTTAAGACGTAAAAATATCAATACGTATATGTAAAATTTTACTGTTACTAAGTCACAAATACAGTGTAGACGATCTGACGGGTCTTTGTTTCGTATATAGAGAAAAGAGGAAGAAACGCCGGGTGACAGGAATGTCTTTCAGACCAGGGCTTAAACATCTGTTCTCAAGTCGGACGTCTCCACGTCTCCCATTTGAAACACGTTACCCGGGTCAACATCGTCTCTACGTCTCGTGACTGGGTTCACCGAGGTGTAAGGACGAGTCCTCGTCTCCTCACCCCTCTACAAAGACGAAACCCTCCCCCACTATGAAAGAGGATCAAAGAACCTCGTACACTTTTTGAGTGAGGTGAGGTTACCGTCAGACGGAAGTTTGACCCATGTCCTACTCTTATAGGCGAAACGGTCACTAGTGTAGTAGAGTCCCCTTTAATTAAGTAGGTCGTTTAGTACAAAGTCTATATAACTTTTTCACAAATATATGAGAATTTTGTTATTGTCCTTTTTTTATAGAGGAATTGAATGTGTCTCTAAAACATAGAGTTTTCAATAGGTTATCGTAATATAAAAAAAAAATCCACTTTTTACGGTAAAGAAGTAATAGAAAATAGAACTATACACCTTGAAACGACTTACAAGTAATTGACACACGTTCCGACTTTGGTTTAGACAAACTTCCACCGTCACTTATAACTAGTACAGAATCTCGTGAAAGGGTAACTAGACAGTTGTTTATACCCTTTTATGTGAAAGTCAATATATCAGTCCCCTTAATTTCACCGGGACGGACCGTGACTCTTCGCGTGAAATACAACTCGTATTCAGTGGACGAGAAGAGACAGTCCTGGCCCCCGAACAGACCTGCCCTACGACTCTTACCCTTGTGACTGGTGTCCCGATGGTTTGGAACATCCACCGTAAAGATCGTTAAGGTTGTACCGGGACCGAAAAGTGACTCGAAACCAAGGAAATAACTTCTTATTCCTCTTCCTCCTCGATTCTACCACCTCCTTATCCTGCCCCTCTGGTGAAAGAGGGGGTGTTTAAGTAGTTTTCTTGTAAATTTGCGGCTCATTTAAGATGTTTTGTTGAAGACTTACGACCGTCTCCTGTAGTCCTGGTCTTTTCGTAGGGTAACAAACTTTCCTCCATCGTTTTTTATATTTTCTGTTTTTTTCTCTGTTTTCTTCCTCCTTGTCTCGAGGTAGGGTCCTTCCCTCAGAATTTTTCTCTCTTCAAAGGTTTGTGGTCCTTTGTGAGAGTGACGGCTCAGACACGGCTCGGACCCTTCGTGTCTCCCTTTTTATTGTCCCTCCTTTTTATTTATTAATTCTGGGTGTCTAATACTCGGGTCGTCATTGAGGGGGTCGCCTCTTCGTCGCGTCTTCGGACGTGTGTAGTGATCGTTCGCCCTCGACCCGTCCCTCCGTGGCCGTCGTAGCGAATCTCATTCCTAGACCGGACTTACGGGGTTCGCGATAGACTCGTTTGATTGAACCCGATCGTTTGGTCTGACACCCTATGATGGTGCGCTTTTCGGTCGGGATTGGACTCTGTGGCGGTCCGGGGGCGTGTCTTGTTTCCTGACTTGTCTATCGCCTCACGTCTGGTAGGGGGAGGCCACTGTCCGTCGGTCTCGGTCTTCCCCCGTTAGCGTCGGGGTCTCTCTGTAATAGATATTTTGACATTCGTCCGAAGAAACGACTGATTCTGAAGAACCCCAAGACCTGCCCGTTGTAGGCGGACTCTTCCACACGGTCAACATGTGGGTCTTTTGGCTCGCCGCCCCTCCGCTATTCAGCGTCACTGGCGCGAGCGGTTTGTGGAGTAGTGGACTCGACGAGCCTGGACCCTTCCCGTGTTTTGCGTCCGAGTTACCTCAGACGCGGAGACTCCTGATGGACTCACGGACTTGGACTCGCCGAATCTGGACCCTCCGTGTACGTCGGGTCCCGGCCGGAGGATACCAAGGGTCACCTCGTTGGATCTCGGACTCATCACAACCGTCCCTCCCATATGCGCGGCACTCGCCCCCGTCCCGGTCACACCGACTCCGTGACGCTCGTGTGCGGTCACAATAAACAAACGTCACAGAGAGGGAGGGGTGTCCCGCTGACTTGTTCACTCGGATTTCTTTTTTTTTTCACAGGTGGTGGCGGGGGAAACACAGTCCCACCTTTAGTCTCTGTCTTCTCTGGTCGTTTGTCTCCTTCGATTTTGTCTCCCTTGACGGAACCTTCGTTGTCCACGTTATCTAATTTTGGGACAACAATCATCGTTGATGCTTCCTTCCCTGGATATCTAGAACTCTTCATATTCGGTCTGGTTCCTTGATCGGCTTTTACTTGACTAGGGTGTAATGGGTGTTGTTGTGGTCTCTTTCAGGATCTATATAAAAATGATAAAAATGCTAGTAAGAAAGAAAAAAAAAAAAAAATTAAAATTCAGGAGATAATGAGGAAATTAAAAGTGAAAATATTGGATGATAATGAAACGTTTTTTTTTTGGGATAAAAAAAAATTTTCGTTTAAGTATATATATATAAAATATTAAAAAGACTGAAAAAAAAAAGAAAAAGTCAAAAAAAAAAGAAGAAAAGAAATTGTAACATAAAAACTTTAAGGTTTGAGATCCGATCCAAAAAATTAAAAACGAAAAACCATAAACAATAATTAAAACATGGATATAAAAAATTTTATTAAAAACACTGAAAAAAAAGAGAAAGTAAAAGAAGAAGAAAAGAAATTGTAACATAAAGACTTTAAACTTTGAGATGAGATCCAAAAATTAAAAACGAAAAACCATAAACAATAGTTAAAACATGGATATAAAAAAATTACTAAAAACACTGAAAAAAAAGAAGAGAAAAAAAAAGAAGAAGAAAAGAAATTGTAACATAAAAACTTTAAGGTTTGAGATGTGAGATGAGATCTAAAAATTCAAAACGAAAAACCATAAACAATAGTTAAAACATGGAAATTCTTGGGTTAGAAACCATGGGTAAAGATGAACCCTCGCTCTAATGACCGAACTGATGAGAGAGGGGGAATCCTGAGAGGAAAAAGAGCTGGTCCAGCGGACATAGAGGAGGGATTGGGGAGAGACGAGATGGGTTGAGACACTTAAAGATACACAAGGTCTGCCACCTCTTGTGAATCCCTTGACTAATGACCGACCTAGACAGAGAGAGGAAAAGTAAGGGGCGAAAATAGGAGGACCGGTGGAGACAGAGGAAGGAGGGAGGTGAGAAGAGACATATTGAGGCACTTGTAGAGACTCACCAGGTCAACACCTCACTTGTATTCCTTCACTAATGACCGATCGGACTAGAGAGGAGATAACTAGGGTGGGGTGGAGTAAGCCCAGTGGAGATAGAGGGAGGAGGGAGAAGAGAAGAGGTACATTGAGACACTTGGAGAGACCCACAGGGAGTGACACCTCTTTGAAAAGTAGAAATTGGATCTACAAAATAGTTACCGTGACATATCTTCCTCTTCAAAACTCTGGTGACATTTCTATTCTGACTTTTGGCCTTCCTCCTCCGAACTCAGGTTTGGGACTAAGGTCCCTTGAAGACTGAGGTCCGTTGCAATCGACTGTCCTCGAGTAGTTTGCGGAGGTATGGATGTGACTTTGGTTCGTGGTGTATTCCCGGTTGTTCGAGGTCTCGTTCTGTATGGTATGTTTAAGAGGTCGTTGTGTCCTTGTGTCGGGACTCGAGGTTATATGTCCGACGGGTTTCAATGATGTTTTGGTATCTGTAGAGTATTGAGTAATGACCTGTGAAATAACGTGAGGTCTCTCTTCTTTAGGTCGAGGTAGGTGGTCTTGTGGCTGTATTCGAAGGGATTGGTTCTTTGGAACTGTTCAGTGGACATGTTTGGATGTGTGTCACTCCTTTTAGGTGTTATTTCTCTTGAGGTGTTTGACGGTCTTATGTCTTTCCTGTGGGGTTTGAGTCGTTGTATTTGTTCTACTTCTCTGTCTCCTTATGGGTCGTCCATTTCCTTGTCCTATTTACGGGTGGTTTGGTTTGTTTTCTCCTTCTCTATCCCTTAGATGGACTATTTCTTAAGGCTTATTACTATCACTTTTACTAGGTTTTAGAACTTTAGTTTTACCTTAGTGTCTATTTATCGGACCTCTGTTCCTAACTCTTCTACGTTTTTTTCAAATTGTTCCTGGATCTTCTTTATTTTTTCTCAGTTATATATTACTTATTACGTTATTTACTCTAGTTTTTGTGAGACCTCCGTTGTTTATCATCTTATTGTCTCCGTCTTCTCCCCTAATCACTTAATCTTCTATCTTACCATCTTTATTTACTTAGTCTCTCCTTTTTTCTTTTTGTTTAATTTTCTTTACTCCTGTTAGAGTCTTTGGAGGTCCTGTTATAATTTGTGATGTTGTAAGCTTAGTATTCTCAAGGTCTTCTTCTTCTGTCTTTCTGGTACTCTTTTATGAACTCCTCTATTATCAACCTTTGAAGGGATTTTACCCCTTCCTTTATTAGTGGGTTCAGGTTCTTTGGATCTCTCAGGGTTTGTCCTATTTGGGTTCCACTTTGTGGGCTTCTATGTACAAATTAGTTTAATTGTTTCTAGTTTGTGTTTCTTGTTTATAATTTTCGTCGTTCCCTTTTCGTTGTTTATAGTGTGTTCTCTTATGGGAATTCCTATTGTCGACTAAAAAGTTATCTTTGAGAAGTTCGGTCCTCCCTTACCGTTCTGTATGAATTTCACTACTTTCTTTTATTGGATGTCGGGTCTAATGACATGGGTCGTTCCTAGAGTAAGGTTATACTTCCTCTTTAGTTTACGAAATGTCTGTTCGTTTTCGACTCTCTTAAGTCGTGGTGGTTTGGTCGAGGGGTTGTTTATGATTTCCTATAAGAGATCTGTCCTTTGTGGTTTTCCCACATATTTGAGCTTGGGTTTTGTTATTTCATTTACCGTTGCCCTAGTATGAATAGTTATTAATGGAATTTGCATTTACCCAACTACGGGGTTGGTTTTCTGTTTCTGACCGACTTACCTATTTTTTTGTTCTGGGAATGTATATAACAGATGTTCTCTGGGTGGAAGTTTGTTCCCTGTGTATGTCTGACTTTCACTTCCCGACCTTTTTCTAAAAGGTACGTTTATCTCTGGTTTTCTTTCGTCCTCATCGTTATGAGTATAGTCCATTTTATCTGAAATTTTGTTTCCGACACTTTTCTCTGTTTCTGCCAGTGATGTATTACTAGTTTCCTAGTTAGGTTCTTCTTCTATATTGTTAACATTTATATATGTGTGGGTTATATCCTCGTGGTGTTATACATTCTGTTTACCATTGTTTATACTTTCCTCTTTAATTGTTATTGTGTTATTATCACCCTCTGAAATTATGGGGTGAGTGTGGATACCTATCTAGTTGATTTGTCTTTTAATTGTTCCTTTGTGTTTGAAATTTACTATGTTATCTGACCAATCTGGATTAACTATAGACATCCTGTAAAGTGAGTTTTTATTACTTAAACTGGAAAAAGAGTTCGCGTGTATCGTTGAAGAGGTCCTATCTAGTGTAGGACCCGGTATTTAGATCGGAACCATTTAAAATTTTTTTCAACTTTAGTAAGGTTCGTAGAAAAGACTGGTGTTACGTGATTCTCATCTAGAGTTAATGTTCTCTTTTTGATAATTTTTAAGGTTGTATACCTCTGACTTGTTGTACAACGACTTATTGGTTGTTTAGTGTCTTCTTTAGTTTTTTCTTTAGTTTTAAACGTATCTATACTTACTTTTACTTTTGTGTTGTTGGGTTTTGGACACCCTGTGACATTTTCGTCAGAATTTCCCTTTCAAGTATCGTTATGTCCGTATGGAGTTCTTTGTTCTTTTTTCAGTTTATTTATTGGATTGGGATGTGGATTTCGTTGATCTTTTCCTTCTTTACTTCTTGGGGTCCCAATCATCTTCCTTTCTTTAGAATTTTTAACCCCGTCTTTATTTACGTTTCCTTTGTTTTCTCTGGTATCGTTTTTAGTTGTTTCGGTTTTCGACCAAGAAACTTTCCTATTTATTTTAACTGTTTGGTAATCGGTCTGAGTAGTTCTTTGTTTCCCTCTTTTTAGTTTAGTTATTTTAATCTTTACTTTTACCTCTCTAGTGTTGTCTGTTGTGTCTTTATGTTTCCTAGTATTCTCTGATGATAGTCGTGAATATACGGTTATTTTACCTGTTGTACCTTCTTTACCTGTTTAAGAATCTTTTCATGTTGAAAGGTTTTGACCTAGTCCTTTTAGAATTGTCTGGGTAGTGTTCGTGCCTTTAACTTTGACATTAGTTTTTAGAAGGTCGTTTGTTTTCGGGGCCAGGTCTGCCGAAGTGTCGACTTAAGATGGTTTTTAAATCCCTTCTCGATTATGAATAGAATGAGTTTGAGGAGGTCTTTTAACGTCTCCTTCCATTTGAAGGTTTGAGTAAGATACTCCGGTGGTAGTGGGATTATGGTTTTGGACTGTTTCTACGGTGTTTTTTGGTTTTGATGTCCGGTTATAGTGACTACTTCTATCTACGTTTTTAGGAATTATTTTAAGATCGTTAGTCTTAGGTTTTTGTGTAATTATTCTAGTATGTGGTACTGGTTCACCCGAAATAGGGTCCCTACGTTCCTAAGAAGTTATAGGTGCTTAGTTAGTTACATTATGTGGTGTAATTGTTTAACTTTTTATTTTTGGTATACTAATAGATCTATCTACGTCTCTTTCGGAAACTGTTTTAAGTTGTAGGTAAATACTATTTTTTTTTTTTTTTTGAGAGGTCTTTCGTCCTTATCTTCCTTGTATGAAGTTGTATTATTTTCAATATATACTGTTTGGGTGTCTTTTGTAATAGGAGTCACCACTTTTTAACTTTCTTAAAGGGGATTTCCGTCCTTGTGCTGTTCCCACGGGTGAAAGTGGTAATGATAAGTTGTATCAAAACCTTCAAAACCGGTGTCGTTAGTCTCGTCTTTTTCTTTATTTTCCTTAGGTTTAACCTTTTCTTCTTCATTTTGAGAGTGACAAACGTTTACTGTACTAGGAGATGTATCTTTTGGGATTTCTAAGGTGGTCTTTTAATGTTCTCGATTAGTTTCTTATATCATTTCAACGTGTGTCTTTGTGTGTCTTTAGGGAACGTAAGGATATATGTTTATTACTCTTTTATCTTTCTCTTTAACTACTTTGTTAAGGTAAGTGGTAACGTTGCTTTTCTTACTTTATGAATCCTTATATAGATGGATTTCTTTGATTTCTGGATATATATCTTTTGATATTTTGTGACCACTTTCTTTAGTTTCTCCTGTGATTATCTACCTCTTTATGTGACACAAGTACCTAGTCTTCTTAGTTATATCACTTTTACTCATATGATGGGTTTCGTTAGATATCTAAGTTACGTTAGACATAGTTCGATGGTTGCCATAAGAAAAGTCTCGATCTTGTTTATTAAAGTGTTAAACATAACTTTATGTTTTTTGGAGCTTATCGGTTTCGTTAGAACTCTTTCTTCTTACCTTGACTTCCTTAGTTGGACGGACTGAAGTCCGAGATGATGTTTCGGTGTCAATAGTTCTGTCATACCATGACCGTGTTTCTGTCTTTATATCTGGTTACCTTGTTTTATCTTTCGGGTCTCTATTTGGGAGTGTGGATACCTGTGGAATAGAAACTGTTTGCTCCGTTCTTATATGTTACCTAATTTCTGTTAGAGAAATTGTTGACCACGACCCTTTTGACCTGTTGGTGAACATTTTCTTACTTTGATCTTGTGAAAGAGTGTGGTATGTGTTTTTATTTGAGTTTTACCTAATTTCTGGATTTGTATTCTGGTCTTTGATATTTTGAGGATCTCCTCTTGTATCCGTTTTGTAAGAGACTGTATGTAGTGTCGTCCTAGGAGATACTGGGTGGAGGGTCTTATAACCTTTATTTTCGTTTTTATTTGTTTACCCTGGATTAATTTGAATTTTCGAAGACGTGTTGTTTCCTTTGATATTCGTTCCACTATTCTGTCGGAAGTCTTACCCTCTTTTATTATCGTTTACTTCGTTGACTGTTCATTGATTAGAGTTTTTATATGTTCGTTGAGGATGTCGAGTTAATGTCTTTTTATTTACTAGGTTAGTTTTTTACCCGGTTTCTTGATTTATCTGTAAAGAGGTTTCTACCGATTGTTTGTGTACTTTTCTACGCGTTGTAGTGAGTAATAGTCTCTTTACGTTTAGTTTTGGTGATACTCCATGGTAAAGTGTGGTTAGTCTTACCGACGTTAGGTTTTCAGATGTTCGTTATTTACGACCTCTCCTACACCTCTTTCCCCTTGGGAGAATTGTGACAACCACCCTTACGTTTGATTATGTCGGTGATACCTCTTGTCACACCTCTAAGGAATTTTTCGACCTTTATATTGACGGAATACTGGGTCTTCAGGGCGACGACCCGTATTTGTGACTCCTTTGGTCTTAACTTTCTCTGTGCACATGGGGTTACAAGTAGCGTCGTGATAAATATTATCGGTCCTGTACCTTCCTTGGAAATACAGGTAGTCGTCTACTTACCTATTCTTTCGACACCATGTACATGTGTTACCTTATAATGAGTTGGTAATTTTCCTTATGTAGACTTAGTCAAGATTACTCCACCTACTTTGACCTCGGATAATGTCTCACTTCATTCGGTCTTTCTTTTTGTAGTTATGTCATATGATTGCGGATACATACCTTAAATCTTTCTACCATTGTTATTGGGACATATGCTCTGTCGTTTTCTCTGTAACTACATATCTTGTCAGAAAACCTGAAACACGCTCTCCCTCTCCCACCCTACTAAACCCTCTTACTGAAACTTTGTATATATTATAGTATATACTTTACTCAGTGGTCAGGTCCAAGCTACGTGACTATGACCTACGAACCCCCTCGAGAACGTGAGCCTGCTGGGTCTCCCTGTCATGTCCCTCCCTCCTCCCTCTTCCAAAGTCCTACCCCTTGTGTACATATGGACACCGCCTAAGTACAACTATATACCGTTTTGGTTATGTTATAACATTTCAATTTTTTATTTTATTTTTCTTTTTATTCCTCTTTGAAATACAATATTTTTTTACTGTACTTACTTTTAGACTACATCCATGACCTTGTTTGAGACGGAAAATATAATTATTACCAGTAGTCATTCACTAGGGACGACATAGTTCTACGGTATTATACATGGACACGAATTTTAAAATAAAGGTATTTTGTGTGTCCGTCCACACAAAGATATATTAAATTAAAATATTACTAAAATTTGTCTATCTCTATATATCTACTAAAACTAAGAATTCAGGTACTTCATCCAAGATAATGACGGTAAAATGTATACTTCTTTGACTACGTGTCTCTCCGATTCCTCATGGAGTTTTCAGTACGACACTACGTCTACTGTCCCAAAATTAGGTCGATTAAAGTTAAGTAGTAAAATAATTCCTACTATAGTTTACAGGAAATACGGATGTAAGGACATGACCTATGGTGATGTCGGGGGACCTTGTACTCGAGGGAGTTTCGTCTGTAGTGTACACAGAACGGTTGATTACAAAGGGGTTACAAATGGTCTTTTGATTCTTAATTACTTATTTGAGATGACTTTAAAGAGTGTGACCCTAGGTACGACACTACTATTTTTAGTGTCCCTTTTTTGTCCATATAAAGGTACTCTACAATTAAGTCTAAACAATCGAAACACCTAGTCGAAGATATAATCCTGATTATTAAATTTTAAAATGAAAACCCGATAAGTACAACACTTACCATTTAGACGTATCTAAAAATTTCTATTTTACTCAGATATAGTTTCCGTAATACATTAGTTTGTACTGAAAACTGGAGACAGGGTCTCCTACAACACGAGAATCTATAAAAATATCTCTTCGATCTTTAGGTCAAAAGTTACACTACAGACTAAAAATTTATTATTGGTATTGATGATCGAAGTATATGTGTCAGGTTCCAACGTCGGAGGAAGAGGTGGTGTCTTTCACGTCTGACCCGAACTCAATGAAAGACCCAGTACGACCTAGGACATCTTTTCTCGGAAATAAATGTTGGTACTACCATATCCCCTACTTCGCCGAATCCTGGATTACGGGGCTAAGGTAACGGGTAATGGGGAGGGAAAGTTCTACGTAGTCCATTGTCACCAGACGTGAGGGGTGTTGGAACCGTGACTCTCTCCCCGTACTCAGGACACACACCGGTGGGAGTGGTTCTGTCTGTCTCCGAGACGGACGGGAGTCACGTGACCGTTGGTCGTATACCCGTCGAAGAGGGATGTCACTGCGTCGGAGACGAAGTAAAGTCTAGGTCTAGACTTAAGACGTGGGACACGAGTTCTCCAGGTCCGTCTCGAGGACCCGACACACTACGAAGACGGGGTCCGTCCTTTGACTCAGTCGTCGACCTCCCGGCAAATAGACACAACACAGTGTGCGAAGGAAGTATCCTCCCTTTACGATCTGAAGACGTGTAGTCAAACAGTTTAGTCTTGTGATAGTCTGATCTTTATTTTTCACCATTTTACCTTAGTACAAGTCAAGTAAGAGGAAACCTAGTCTCTTAGGTTTCATTGTGACCCCAAAACTGAGATTGTCTTTCCGTCTTAAAAAGTGAAGTCAGAAACAAGGGCGGAGGATACCTTAGACCATTTTCAATGGACGCTTTATAAAACAACAGATACTTGCTAAAGTATAGAACGGAGACGCAGTGTTTTAGACAGTTCACACACGGTACAATTTGTCGTCGTCCCCCTCTTTACGTACATATACACTAGTGTTAAATGTACACACATACACACATTTGTTTTCATTTAAGTCTTTTAAAATCAGTCACGGATTTATATTCTTGGAGACAATTTTGAGTTATGTACATAAAGACTTAGTGGGGGTTGAGAAGGTTTGGTGTAGGGTAATTAACACCACCTTTAACCCTATCCCTTTTGGGATTTTTATGTGTTTAGGTCTCGGTTTTGTAATAGTTTTCGTTATCTTTAGGATAATCTTTACGGTCGCGTCAAGTTAGAGGTGACTACAGACAAGGGACGTAGTATCAGAATTTAAGAAACGGTAGAATTTATGACCCTCAACACAGAGTGACGAGATCTGTATCCAGGTACTTTTGTACATTCTAGTTCCAGTAGTTGTAAAATTTACAATAGCAAGAAGTATTCCCGAAACGGACCACCGAGTCGACCATTTCTTAGGTGGACGTTACACCTTCTGGACCCAAACTAGGGACCCAACTCTTTCAGGGGGCCTCTTCCCTTACTGATGGGTGAGGCCATAAGACTGGACCTCTTAAGAACTATTTAGTCAAACGAATTACGATCTCTCCTTCTACCTGGTCGTAAGAAAAATGGGAGGGAGAGTCGAAATGGTCCATCGAAAGTGAACTTTTGGGATCTTTAAGAACTTCGGTGATTTCGTTTGTGATCTAAAATCCGAAGAAATAACTCTCTTTTAACGGAAACTTTCAAAGATGAAACCGTGGTTAATGATTACACGAATCTTTTTAGTTACTTTGAAGGAGTAGTATGGGCATAAACAACGACAGTGATTCAACTCGGGCTGAGAAACGTTGGGGTACTTGACATTGGGTGGTCCGAGGAGACAGGTACCCTAAAGGTTCTGTTCTTATGTCTCCACCCAACGATATAGGAAGAGGTTCCCTAGACGAACTGGGTCCCTTACTTGAGTAGGACTTCTTCTAGAAGACGTAACCGTCCGTCTAAGAAATGGTGACACGGGGCCCCTTCGGGTCTGGGTATGAATGATTGACAGATTTTTTCCCTAAACGAAATTATTCTATATGTGACATCGTCTTGTCTTTTACGACACAGAATGTCAGGGTTACTCCTCTGTATAAACGGTGTACTTCCCAAAAAAAAAAAAACTTTTTATATCAGGAGTAACGGTACCGGTTCTAGACATTACATATAGGAGACGTTATACCGATGACTCGGAGTCGATATTCGGGACCTTATTCGTCCAATAAGTTAGTGTCTCTTAGACTCGTGGAAATACAAGTTTCTGTATTTTCTACTACTGACGTTAAAAAACCGAAGTCACAAATCCTTATATATGTCTGAGGACACTAACGGGTAACTCATTCCGTGTCAAAAGAAATGACGTAATTGAATAAAAAGTAATTTACTTTTAAAGTTTTTCATATTTTAAGATTCTTCCGTTACCATAAATTGTTTTTTCTTTGTCTAAAGTACCACCAAGATAGGTAATCGAAAATACTTATAAACAGTACGTAGTCTTACTAACTACAGGATGGGTTCGAGACGAGGAGTGACCAATACATTGGAACTCATTCAATGATTTGTAGAGATATGGAGTTAAAACAGTATACATTTAACCTTCAAAGGATCATAGATGGACATCTCCACCTCTCCCTAAATTTTCGAATCGGGTAACGGGTATTTGGACAGTTACAGTGTATAACCCCTGTTTGTCTCGAGTCACTCACTTATTTTACTAAACACTTTCTTTGTAATAAAATTCTGTACACACCACAGAATTTCGTTATGTTAGGATTTCGTCCTCTGAGCTAGTACATATGATATAAGAGTTATGAATAAGTACACTGACTGTATGTACTCGTCCACGAGTTTTTCAACAGGGCTTACTTACGTCCCTATCGAACCTTACTAATATAGAGTACATTCGTAATTTAGTATTAAAATTTCTCGTAAAAGAAAACATGAATGAGTCAAATGTAGGATTCCTTTACAACCATGGTTTATTTCGTTTTACTTTACTTTGTTTATACTTTTGTCTTTTTCAGTTTGGAGATCGACTTTCATGTAAGTAAATGTCGTTATCTCGAGGACGTGTACTCACGAGTATGGTCGTAATAAATATTCTCGATTTTTCACCTTTATCGGTTTTACAAAGGTCTTGTTAGTAAGAAGTTCACTTCTTACCTATTCCTCTTGTCCACCATAGTGTCTCGTCGGATAATTTACTGGGATTCCTCATCACTTCTTGACTATACCTCTGTGCGCTACCTCTCTAAGGGGATCCACTTTCTTCTACCATGATTGTCAGTATACGCTAGACTAAGATAGAGATCCTTTACGGGTCTTGGCAGTTTAGGTATGTCTGTCTCTTGCCTCCTCACCTTCGGTCACAGACCCCCTTTGCCCCTTGGTCTTACTGATGATTATCCATGTTTCAAAGAAGGACCCCACCACAAGACCTTAATCTATCATGACTACTGACGTGTCGAGACACTTGTACGATTTTTGGTGAGTTAACATGTCAATTTTCGTACTTTAACTACTATTCACTTAATAGAAATATTTCGACAATAAATGTTTACTATCTCGACTTTTATGAGTATAATTAATGCCTGGTTCACGACCCTGTCTTTCTCAGGACCCCCCAAGATTGGACGGTTATAGTCCTGTTTTATTCTACCAATATTACGAAACTAGAATTTCTTCTCCCATTTTAAATACTTCGTTTAAGCCGAACATAAAGTCCTAGGGAATCACAGGATCCGGGTTCTTTGAACTAAGACGTTAACGTAAAAGAAAAAGAATTCTTCTCGGAGACTTTAGTGTCTTCCGAGTCCGAGACGTTTTGGAAGTAGACATGGACCGTCAGGGTGTCTTAATAGGTTCTCCCTATTTCCTGACATTCCAAGTCTCGGGAGGTCTTACGGTCCTGCTTAAAGAGAGTCACTCAAAGTAAAAACGTTCAATGTCACTCTCGGTGTGTAAAGAGACAAAAGACGGAGAGACTACACCCTTGTAACACTTATACAATTCTTAAATCTTAGGGTCAGTTGTTTTCAGGTACACGGGAGAAAAGTGATTGCCTGACTCACGAACGAACCAGTGACTTAAACTGTGTAAAGTTTTCCTAGTCTCCGGAGTTATGTCGCTACTTCTATTATACAGTCCAATGCACCAGTAAAAATACAGGTCTTAAAGAGTGTCGTGTCTAGGAGTTTTGGTCTTAGTGCTAGTACTGGATCACAAGACATTTCTCGACGGTACTACTGTTCGACTCCCACCTCGACACAATGGTTGTATCTTCGTTCTGTGGAGTACGTGTTTTACAAGTGACTGATCTGACGAGAGTAGGTGTCCCGGGAACTGTCTTCCTTATAGAAGAGTCCTTTGGTAGAAGTCCCCTGAGTGGTGTCGTCGTAAAGAACTCGTTGGTATTCTTAACCTTTTCAGTTCCCTTCTCTCACATTTCCAGGGTCAGTGATTTCTACCTCACAGACGTCCACTTTGAGTCGTTCTGTGTTTTAAAACCAGACTTAATATTTTTAGTCTGTCATCGAAGTTCTAGTATGTAAGTAGGTACTTGATCCACGGGACCCTCAAAAGTAGTTGTCCAACACTGTATAAAGTCGTAGATAGTTGACTTGACAGTAACTTGTCTCAATTACAGTGAAGGTCCTTAAGATACGGCAGACCTCTTTACACTGACCCGAGTTTTGTCCGTAAAGACCTCTTCCGGAAAATCTAAGGAGAGAAGTGACAGGGAGGGTCTAAGGAGAGACATCTGGTTAGGTTCTTAAAGTCCCGAGAACCGTGACTCGAGGTCTCGACCGAAACTGCTACGGAGACCGTATTATGTCCCCAAAGGGTCCACCGAGTCACCATTTCTTAGACGGACGGTTTGTCCTCTGTACCCATGGTAAGGACCCAGCCCTATTAAGGGTCCTCTTTCTTTACCGTTGGGTGAGGTCAGAAGAACGGACCCTTTAGGGTACCTGTCTTTTCGGGTGATGTCAGTATCCCAGTGTTTTCTTAGCCTGTACTGAATCATGTATTTGTTGTTGTGTCGATCGTATTTTGTGGATTCTGTCTTTGTCGTTGGGGGGACGTCCCGACGGGTGTCGGTCTTGGGGTAGACGTGAGTCCCAAACACGAGTCGAGGGGGCGTCGGGAGAGAGTGACACAGTGAGTCTCGTGTCATCATGTGTCGGCTCAGACTACGAACGTGACGAACAAAGACGTCCACCTTCCTCGACAGTGAGAATTGTTCTCACCGGACTTTTGGAAATGAGAAACCCAAGACCAGACTGTAGCTCGGGAAGTCCTCCTCAACTCCTCGAAACAACTCTACGACCTATATGGTCTTTTATATCCCTAGTTTTAGTCGTCAGACCATTCACGTCAAGTCCCAGTCCTCTCGGGGGAGACTCTGTCAGTGACCCGGAAGACAGACCAAGTGACTCAGTGGTAACCAGGGAGGACCTTCTCTTAGTGAAACAATACTACCTTTACATGTCCTCCTCTCAAAAGTCAGTCTCTTCTTTTTATGTTGAATGAATATTAGTATCCTTTACTTTTTAGTAATTGTAAATCCTATTTTATAATGAATGACTTATAATTCTACTAGTCTTCTTGACTCACTCACTGTCTTACGTACAAGCGTTTTCTCTTGCTACGAACAAGGGACCTTATGTGTTTAGATTATTTAGATCAGAGGTAGACTTACAATGTCTTCGACGAGTGAGTCTTTGACTCTCGGGGAAAGACATGACGTCGTTATAAGACAGAGCACCGATGTTTCGTCCGTTCACTTTGGTCGAGGACCTATGTTACTCCTTGGCGTAACTTCCTTCGGGGCGGGAGACCACCACTAGCACTTTTAACGTGGTGTCACGCCAGACTGGATAAGGAGTACTATTGTCGAACACCCTATGTATGTCCTCTTACCCTGTCCTGGGATTCTTCTCTCAGGATTTGTATTCGCACGAATCCCTTTATAAGATAATAATGAAGGTATTAAAAAACGTACCATGTTCATAGAGATCGAAGCGTTCTTTGGGGTCAATGTTAAAGATCTAACTTATCAGTCTAAAGAAGGAAGGTACACAAGGTGCTAAGGGTACTCAGTCTCTTCCTAGGGGGACTTACCTTTCACGAGGGAGGAGAGGATTTCAAGAAATGGACTTGATCGAGACAAGTAGGGGTTCTGAGTCAGTTGTACGGTACCTCCTTTGGAATAGATGCCGTTTAGAGTTTATTACACACCAACTTACTATTCCAATAATGATTTATGGGATGGTAGTATTTTATTGTGTAAACATTTTTATGGCTTTTTTTTATTTAATGTTAACGAAGAAAAGTGTCGATTTCCATCTCAAGTGGAATGTTGATCTTTTGACCTGTTTTATATACTTTGTTTAAAACCTGGAACATGTAGTCCATCGTGTCTCTATTCCTTCTGTCTACTCTACTCGTGACTGAAACGGGTCGAATGAAGTACCTCCGTCGAAGGTCCGTGGTCGCGTACTCCCTGAATGGTTTTGACAGGGTGATACCCTAACTCTACCTTGGATCTTTACACACCTGGTGACATGTTCTCTCCTCTCTACACCTGTTTTTCTCTCTTTCCCTCTCTGTTCCCATTCCGCCATCGTACTCCTCCCTCCTCTAGGTTCCACTTAGAACCCGACTCACTATTAGACGTTATTTTCTCTCTTTGGAGTCACTCAAACCATTTGGAGGGACTTTTTTAGAGGAGACCCCGGGGACCTGGTATGAACCTACTATCGTGAACAGTGTAAGAACAAAATTAAGTTGATTCATGAAAAAAATCTTTCAGTTCAAGTCTACGAATTATATAATTGGTCCGAACGAATTAAAGTTTCCGTACGCACACCACAAATAGTCCGAGGAGAAATAAATAAAATAATCTCTAAGTCCTTAGCGTCGCCTTTCTAGACAGATGAGTCACAGATAGTCGGACAAACAGGTCCAAGGACACGTTAATAAAAACGTTCACTTCACTTGGGTCGTCTTCTATATTGTTTCAGAAATGTATTGACGACGAAAAAGATCCTAAATGAAATACCTTTTATACCAACATAATACCATTCTTCAGTTTTATAACAAGAAACGACTGTATTTGGTAAAATTCCGTACTTCTGAGACACCGACGTCAGTCCACACTCCAACGAAATGTACCCAAAAGTCCCGTCACGACAGTTAGGTCATTGTTACCGATACTGAATCAGTCAACTTGACTGATTCTTGTTAAAGTTCTTGTTAGAAGAAGTTTACATGGAAAGGTGGATGTCTCTAAAAGAGTGGTCAATTTTACTTGAGGATGATTTTAATCTCGATAAAAAAATTACGTGTCGACAAACGACTCAACAGTAAACAAAACAAATACCGACGGGACCGAGAATCGAAGTCGAACACTCTAAATGAAGAGATTGGTCCCTGACTTGAGTCCTGGGGACGTAACCCTCACGTCTCCGGATAGGGGACCTGGTTTTAAGGGGGATTTTAATCCCAGAACTGAGTTCAATAGCACGACCATCCTGAGACCGAGTCGTCTAGTGGATCCACGAGAATTTGAAAACACGTACAAGTCCTTAGGGATCCGAGGTCGTAAGTAAGACCTTTAAATTCCTCAAGAGACGACGACGATTCAGCGAAGTCAGCACAGGTTGAGACACGCTGGGGTATCTGCCGTCGGGTGGTCCGAGATGGTAGGAACCCTAAGAGGTCCGTTCTTGTGACCTCACCCAACGGTAAAGGAAGAGGATGTTGCACATTTGACTTTTGGTCTGTACTAAGGATAGAGTTTAACGAAAGTCAACTGACTCCTCGTCCATTCGTTTTTTTTTTTTATTATTATTATTATTATTTGAAGACGGGACAGACATCAGGGTGATCGGACCTGGGTCTCTACACCTTACTCTCTAGTCTGGTATTCATCTCTCGACTATGTCAATGGTGGTCCCTTTATTTGGGATGAACTTATGAAAAAAAGGTGACATTCTGAATAAAAACAAAAAAGTAAAGGGAGAGGGAAAGAGACCGGACAAATAGTTCTACAACTTGGGGGTCACGAGTCCACCGGTTGTGGGTCCCACGTCCTGAGATCCTACAATCCCTCCTCCAGACGTGACTGGAAGTCCATCCACAGGACTGTAGGTGGGACAATTTACTCCTACCCCTGATGTAAGAGGTCCTAGTAATTTTGATAAGATGATAATTTGAGACATAAAACTAACGACACAAATATGTAATACTCTACTGTTTATTAGTCACAGATCCGGTGTAGAGGGACTGACGGACCGTCATTTTGTATAGAGAAAAGTGTGGAAGACACAGGGGGTGACAGGAAGGTCTTTCAGACCAGGGGTTTCCGCGCCTGTCCTCAAGTTGGAAGTCTCTACGTCTCCCCTACGAGACACGTTACCCGTACTAATAACGTCCCTACGTCTCGGGTTCACCGAGGTGTAAGGACGTGTACTCGTCTCCTCACCCCTTTACAAGGACGGAACCCTCACCCACTATGAAAGAGGATCAAAGAACCTCGTCCACTTTTCGAGTGAGGTGAGGTTTCTATCGAATAACATTCTTATGTATTTGTGAAAAAGGTATATAGTCTTTATACTGACTACTTATTTAAAGGGGACTCCACTGTAATAATAACCGTTTCTCTTATAGGACATGGGACAAAATTATGTTGTGTAGTACGGACGTTATCAATGGTTGACCTGACGAGACTGGGTGTCCCGGTAACTGTCTTCCCAATAGAACAGTCTTTTGAGAGGAGGACCTTGAATGGATCCATCGTCGGTATCCCTACCTTTTCAGTTCCCTTCTCTCTTATTTCGAGGATCAGTGACTTCTACCTCACCGACGTCCACATAGAGTCGTTCTGTATGTTAGGATCAGACTTAATAATTTTGGTCTCTGATGAAAGGTCTAGTGTGTCGGTAGGTAATTGTTACAAGGACCCTTAAAAGTAATTGTCGAAGACTTTATAAAGTCGTATATAGTTGACTTAACAGTGACTTCTCAATTACTGTGAAGTTCCCTAAGACACAGAAATCCCCCTTACACTTACCCGACTTTTGTCCGTAAACACCTCTTTTCGGGAATCCAAGGAGAAATGTGACAGGGCGGTGTCTAAGGAGAGACATCCCGTTAGGTTCTTAAGGTTCCAAGAATCGAGACTCGAAGTCTCGAGTTTCATGAAACTGTTACGGAGATCGTGTCTTGAGACCTCTCGACGGGTGTCGGACTGGGGTAGACACGGGAACCCAAACACAAGTCGAGGGGGAAGCCGGAGAAAGTAAACAGTGAGTCTCGTGTCATCATGTGTCGACTCAGACTACAAACAGGTCTCCTAAAGACGTCCACCTTCCTCGACAGTGAGCTCTATACTCACCGAAGTTTTGGAGACGACCAGTGGAATACCAAAGGATTACTCGAAAAGTCCTCGTAGAGTTCGAGAAACAAAACCATGACCTGTATGGTCTCTTCTTTTGGACTTATCGACCTGACCATTCATGTGAAGTCTCAGTCTCTACGGAAGAGCCCCTCCCATTGTTGCGGAAGACAGACCCAGTGGCTCAGAGGTGCCCAGGGAGGAATTTCTTTTTTTGGTGTGTATGTGTCATTCTGAAACAATTCAACCGATTCCTTCTCCCTGGTAGAGGGCGAACTATCTCCAATGTACTGTAGGATTTTGGTTCCTTATATCGTAGAATCTTTAAAATTTAGTTACAATGAGTGCGTAATAGTTGTTCTAGTGTTCAGGATTCGTGTTTCGTCTGTCGTATCGACCGAGTCTTCGTCACCCTCCGACAAACCCCTATGTGCTTTCAACTTTTTTGATAAGGAGATCGAAGAACTAGAAAACAACTTTAGAAGTTCTTTTAGAACCAAGTACACAATACGTTCTGTTTGAGGGGATGTTCTAGTACGACATCCGACTCGTTCTCTCTTTCCAAGAGTCTTTACTTTCTACTTAAATATAGTTTGATGGTTCCTTTCCCTCGTCACGGGAGACAGCAAGAGGGAGACAAGGACGTCAGACGACATGTAGAAAACCATAAATGGGACTTTTCCTCGAGTTCGACATCCGTATCTTCCCTTTATCCATGGAGCCCACTCGTGTCCCGAGTTCCTTCTTTCGTGGTTTATTAAAGACGTCTGAAGTGTTACCACGGGCTTCGACTCTGTCAGCCATTAAGGAGACAGAAATTCTACGTCTCTTTATGTCAAGGGAATTCCGAAAGGTCCGGGTCGTAGATAACAAACTAGTGTAACTCGTTATTCGAGTAAATCCGTTGAATTCAATATCACACTCACACTTTTTTCTGACTTGACTCTAGAGAACAGTGAAGGGAGTGACCAGGGGATCTTAGTCCCCTACTCGACAGAGATGAATCTTACAAGAAGAAAAGACGGGTCTTAGAAACGGATCCGTTGAAAAATAAGGAAGAAATTCTTCGTTAAATGTACGGTTGAGGAATACTTTCACGACTAGGTCAGGAAGTCCGACTCAATCCTGGGTGGAGAGAAGGGTGACATGGAACATGCGTGTAGATAGTGACAGTAAAGATTTGGTATGACCTTAGTAAACACACAACAAAAAGTTTGATCCAAACTACGTGGACTCTAGTCCTTGAATTAGAATAATTAGAGTCACCGGTTGAAGAGTTTTGTGTGTCTTGTGATCAAGTCCCGTTTACCAAATTTTTATAAACTTTTTAATTACTTATTCACTTACTCCTCTGTACAGGCCCACATGTTACTAGACAAATACTTCCTATCAGAGATGCTCTTTATCAAGAGTCCGGGCGCCATACTACTCGACGAAGGTCGCCGTACAGATCCCAGACTTGTGTCCTCGTAATCCATAAAGAGTTTTGATTCCGTGTCAAGAAGTATATTCTCTGGTGAGAGTATGACTGATAAAATTTTTATGATATCGTGGAAATATGTATGTTTTGAGTCCAATTCATATTTGGAGAAGCCAAGTGTCAAGAATTAGTGGTTTCACTTAATTCAGCGAATCAGTACAGGTTGAGAAACGTTGGGGTACTTTATATACCCCGAGAGGTCCGGTCTTATGACCTCACCCATCGGAAAGGGAAGAGGTCCCTAAAAGGGTTGGGTCCCAAGTTTGGGTCTAGAGGGCGTAATGTCTGCCTAAGAAATAGTCAACTCGGTGTTCGTTTCGAGATCTTATACCTCACCATTGGATAGGGAAGAGGTCGCCTAGAAGGACTAGATCTTTAGCTTGGTCCCAGAGGACGTAACGTCCACCTAAGAAATGGTTGACTCGATAGTCCCTTCGGGTACGTATATTTTATGTTTTAATTATTTTAAGTATAATTTTGTAATTAAACTCTTCACTATAAAATGACTTTGATTTCTCCACCACTTTAGAGTAATCTTCTTTTGATATCTAACACAGTGAGTTATTAAGTGGACTAATTCTACTAAACCTCGAATTACGTGATAACAGAGGACGACGACGACGACGACGATTCAGCGAAGTCAGGACAGGTTGAGACACGTTGGGGTATCTGCCGTCGGGTGGTCCGAGGGGAGGTAGGGGAGTGGGGTAGGGACCCTAAGAGGTCCGTTCTTGTGACCTCACCAAACGGTAAAGGAAGAGGTTACGTACTTTCACTTTTCACTTTCACTTCTACGAGTCATCACAGGTTGAGAATCGCTGGGACACCCGGCGTAGGATGGTCCGAGGAGGTAGGTGCCCTAAAAGGTCCGTTCTTATACCCAACGGTAACGGAAGAGACGTGATAACAGACTTAATGGCATTAATCACTAAAGGTCATAAAAATGAAGATAAGTTTTTATAGATAAATTCAGTCGTAATATATTTAGATAATAACTTCTTTCGTAGTTTTTTAGTCGTGACTTTTTTTTATAACACTTAAATGACGATGAAAAAAGATGACTTAACGTACAACTATGTAAGTTTAAAAAATTTACAAATTTTTTATAAGAATTTTGAAAATAGGTAAATTTCTGGATGCTACGAAAATAAACATTTCACAGTAATAAGGGAAACAGAAAGTCAAGTCAAGTCAGAGAAGTCAGCACAGACTGAGAAACGTTGGGGTACTTGACGTCGTGTGGTCCGGAAGGACAGGTAGTGGTTGAGGGCCTCAAGTGAGTCTGAGTGCAGGTAGCTCAGTCACTACGGTAGGTCGGTAGAGTAGGAGACAGCAGGGGAAGAGGAGGACGGGGGTTAGGGAGGGTCGTAGTCTCAGAAAAGGTTACTCAGTTAAGAAGCGTACTCCACCGGTTTCATAACCTCAAAGTCGAAATCGTAGTCAGGAAGGTTTCTTGCGGGTCCTGACTAGAGGAAATCTTACCTGACCAACCTAGAGGAACGTCAGTTTCCCTGAGAGTTCTCAGAAGAGGTTGTGGTGTCAAGTTTTCGTAGTTAAGAAACCGTGAGTCGAAAGGAGTGTCAGGTTAAGAGTGTAGGTATGTACTGGTGACCTTTTTGGTATCGGAACTGATCTACCTGGAAACAACTGTTTCATTACAGAGACGAAAAGTTATACGATAGATCTAACCAGTATTGAAAATTTTTTACTGTATTGTGTTTTAGAAGTCTTTCTGCCCCTCATAAGATTTAACCGGGTTATCTACTAATCTTTATAATCTTTAATAAATTAAACAACAGTAGTTTGTTTTTTTAGGTTTAGCTTCTTAGGAATACATTAAGGATGTGGGACATCCAACCGTCTGAAAAAACAGATATTTCCCAGTTTATCATTTATCAAATCCAAAACTTCAGCATGTGAGAGACGATGTTGATACGACCATATCGTGTTTCGTAGGTACCAGTTACGTATTTATTTACTCGTACCGACAGAAGGTTATTTTGAAATAAATATTTGTATTCATAGTTCGATGAAACGGGACACCGATAGGAAAAGGTTAGGGGAGATATGAGGTTCTTAAATAGGTATTTGGAGATTTCTAATGAAAAAAGTGATTTATAATAGTATCGAAAAAATCCTCCGAATTTTATTTCTAATGTAATTACTTATCTTTACTTCTTCCTTTAACTTACTACGATTACGGTTTCTATGAAGGACCCACCGAGTCACCATTTCTTAGGTGGACGGTTACACCCTCTACACCTAAGCTAGGGACCCAGTCCTTCTAGGGGACCTCCTCCTTTGCCGTTGGGTGAGGTCCTAAGAGTGGACCTTTAGGTTACCTCTCTCCTCCGAACGTCCGATGTCAGGTACTCCAGTGTATCTCGACCTGTGCTGAATCGTTGATTTGTTGTCGTTTACGGATTCTGTGTAACTACGACTCAAAAGTTCTTACTTTTGGTGTGTATACCTGTGATAGTAGTTCCTCTAGTGTCTCATCCTAACTTTTATCTGGAATTTGTTTATTACTTTCTTTATTTTTATTTAATGTTTGGACTTTTACGTCTCCAGATATTAAGATTTTATGGGTGATTCGAAAGGAATCGATGACTGAGAACCTGTTCATATGTTCTTACTCATCCGTAAATGATAAAAAAATTGAGAAAACTTCGTTCCTTTTCTTAAAATCCTTTTCTTTTTTTTATTTTAGTTGATTTTATAGATATACTTACCCAATATATTCTCCTTTTATCACGGAAACTGTATGAGTCATAACAACTTCTCTCTCCCTCTCTGTCTCTACCTCTCTAATCCCTGTACATTATTTTACTTCAACCTCTCCGTCAAGAAGAAACAGGATTCTCGTTTACCCCTAGGTCCACTGACTGTATGATTGTAGACGTGAGACCGTTTTAGCGAGAGTGATACCTTTTCCCTGATGTACCTTCTCACTACCCCACACAGTTCACAACTCGTTCTCTGACTCTACCTAAAAATTACTCCTAACACCTCCACTTAACCCAACACCCCTAACACTGTAGAAGATCTCCTGAAAATCCTTCGTTTCAGTTGTCTTGACCCTTCATATGACTTATGTCATAGAGTTTTTACTTATAGTGATTTGTTTGTTTGTTTTTTTTATGTACTCAGAACGACGACGATGACGACGACGATTCAGCGAAGTCAGCACAGGCTGAGATACGCTGGAGTATCTGGTTTCGGGTGGTCCGAGGGGACAGGGACCCTAAGAGGTCCGTTCTTGTGACCTCACTCAACGGTAAAGGGAGAGGTTACGTACTTTCACTTTTCACTTTCACTTCAGCTAGTCAGCACAGACTGAGAATCGCTGGGGTACCTGACGTCGGATGGTCCGAGGAGACAGGTACCCTAAAAGGTCCGTTCTCATGACCTCACCCAACGGTGATGGAAGAGACTTTATTTAAGATTTATATCTATTAATTATAAAAATTCATTGTCGATAAAAAATTTTATTTAAATCCTACCAGTACTTAAAAGATTCGCACTTTCAGTCTTTCTCATATCCTTTTATAATCGTCTAGTCTGCAGTGTCTTTAAATTCGAAAACATATCCAAACAATTACTTTACGAATTTATAATGGTATGGCTCAATGAAAGGTAAGTAGTAGTAACTAAGACTCGAAGGAGTGTGGTCCTTACCCGGAAATCTTAAAATCTAGATCTCAGAAAAAAATTTATCAAGTAATTGTTTCATTGTTAGTAAACTTGGTTTTTCTTCCGTTAAGATCTTTCTCCCATCTAAATTTTACAAGGACTAGGGGACACAAATCGGTTCCTCGAAAGACAACTTCGGTCGGTTACGACACGGTTGTCTCGAACTCACTCAATAAGGTAACCCCGAGTATTATTTAGATCCCAGTTATCGTTCCTTGAGGTCCTATTTCTCGTCTTTTGATATCCAACACTTCTTTCGAAACGTACGTCTCTAGTCACCTGGAGATTCCTTCGATCAAGAAAACTCTTTCAGAAAAGAGATCGGGGGTTTATCGACTCTTCTTTCGTCGTCCAACTCACGGTAGACAGGATTTACCTCTCCTCATGTTGCTCTAGCCTCTCGTTTCTGTACAAAACGATCAAAAAGTCGTTCCATGACCGTAACGACGACTCTGGTCACGGGATGACGGATTCTGTAACGACTAGTGTCCATGTCTTTATAGATTCGAAAAAGTGAGAGTGTCGTAACGGAGGTGAATTTCATGGGGTCGTTAGTCTGTACGGTCTTTCCTCATTTCCCTTTCCTATGAAGTCTCTTTTTATTCCCGAAGTAGACCCCTTTTATTTCAGACTTTTTCACTAGTCCCAGTCACTGGGTTAAAGGGATCGGTTCTTAGTCATGTGTTTCAAAAGTTACTAACCCTTAAGTAAATGTTCCTTCGAGAGTGTTTCTTTTTTATAGAGTGACTTACGTAACGAATACATAACTTAGGAGAACTCCCTTATTTATATTAATTTATTTTAATCCTCTTAATACATTTGGAGTCTGTATTAATAGTACTCTTTTATGTCACAGAGGTTGTTCTAAAACTGGCTACCTTCTCTTCGTCCTGTACTTGTACTACCGGTGGACTGAAGTTAAGGTGGAGGGAAGACGAGGAGAGGTCGTGAAAGGGGTGAGTAGAACGTTCATGAAGTGTGACTGAGACGAGACATTGATACTTCATCCCCGGTGTTAAGTTCATCGACAGAGGATAAAGAAAGAGGGGTCATAGAGAAAAGAAAAGAGAGAAAAGACATGTGATGAAGCGAAGACAAAGTAGAAGAGTAGAGGAAAAAAAAAAAAAAAACAGAGACTCTCTTTACCTCCACATTATCTTCCATCTTTAGTAACCTTATTAACACTTTACTGTCATTCCGAGTATAAAATCTTAAAAATCAGTACTCATAGTTTGGAGATCTATCCATTACGTACACTAAAGAAGAACTTGAAAATCAAAGTGGTATCGGGATTAGACTACGAGTTAAGACGACCCCTTAGTAGAGAAATGTGGTGAGTTTCGTTGTCTAGAAGGAGTGTCTACTTATATACCTCTACGGAGTCAAGGGGTAGACTCATCAAGTCTACAAAAGGATTGACGGTCTTTGGGATTAAATTTACAAGTGGTTCTAAGAAGAGTTTACAACTCTTTTGTAGAAGAGTTTACAACTCTTTTGTTTTTTACAAAAGAGTTGTAAAACAGTAAACCTCATCGAATCTCACGAGGAACCTCGTCCGTTACCGTGGGGTGAGGTCGTGAGAACGGACCTCTTAGGGTACCTACCTCCTCGGACCATCCGACGTCAGGTACCCAAGCTATTCTCAGCCTGTGCTGACTCGCTGAAGTGAGAGTGAAAAGTGAAAGTACGTAACCTCTTCCTTTACCGTTGGGTGAGGTCACAAGAACGGACCTCTTAGGGTCCCTACCACCTCGGACTACCCGACGGTAGATACCCCAGGGTGTCTCAGCCTGTGTTGACTTAGCTGAATCGTCGTCGTCGTCTCACGGGGATCACCAGATTTTAACAACCCAGTTGATCGAGTAGTCGTCGGTGATCGAGAGGTAAGAGAGGACTCCTGGTAGATGTTTAATAGTCCTTGTTTTCTGGACAGTCGAACCCACCCCTAAAAATTTCATTTGAATATCGTATAAGTTTTTGTCTCTGTAATGAAACGGTTGTTTCCAGGCAGATCAGTTCCGATACCAAAAAGGACACCAGTACATACCTACACTCTTAACCTGACACTTCTTCCGACTCGCGGCTTCTTAACTACGAAAACTTGACACCACAACCTCTTCTGAGAACTCTCAGGGAACCTGACGTTTCTCTAGGTTGGTCAGGTAAGACTTCCTCTAGTCGGGACCCACAAGAAACCTTCCTTACTACGATTTCGACTTTGAGGTCATGAACCGGTGGAGTAAGCTTCTCGACTGAGTAACGTTTTCTGAGACTACGACCCTCCCTAACCCCCGTCCTCCTCTTCCCCTGCTGTCTCCTACTCTACCGACCTACCGTAGTGACTGAGCTACCTGCACTCAGACTCACTTGAGGCCCTCAACCACTACCTGTCCCTCCGGACCACACGAAGCTTAGTACCCCAGTGTTTCTCAACCTGTGCTGACTCGCTGACTAGACTAAACTAGACTAAGGAAGAAGTTTTACAGTCAATTACCTTTGATGATAGAATTTGATAAAACAGTTTAAAGTAGAAGTTTCAACTTACTCTAACAAGGTTAGATAAAGTTTTATTCAGGTGTTGTTTAATAGTTTCAAAAAGATACTCACTCTAGAAAAAGATTCAGAAATTTTGAATTTTTGACTTAAGTCGAAACAGATGAATGTTCTACAACGTCATATTATCCTTTCTGTTCGTGCACACACACACACACACACAAGTATATGTTTCACCGTGTACTCTATCATGTTTTACTTAGGTCTTTATTCCTCTGTAAAGAATATTGTCTCTTGTCAGTCTGTTTTTTAATTACTTTCGTTTTAGCGAAACAAAAAAAGGACCTTTACTATTTTTCCTTACAATAGTCTCCAATGCATCTCTATAACCCAACCCTCATCTGATTTGTGATCTCTGTGAAAGATCTACTTTTATTCTCCTCCTCTACCTGTCTGTCCACCTTCATTAAATCCTCTATACTCCATTTCACAAGATAAGATAATACGTAAAGTTTTAAAATTTCCTGTATACTTATATAATAATTGGATAGAGAGGAGAGATATACATTATCATATGTCAAACGTTGAACTCAATACCTTGAGTCAATATGTAGGACTACTGGATAACTACGATTGTGGGACGAAGTATTATTAATTCAGGGGAAATATGCTTGGAAGTTCAAAGTTTGAAAGTTTCTACGTTTGTACGTAAGAGTACAGGTCAGTGAATTCAGTCAGTTGTATAGACCACATTAAAAGTTCCATGACATTAAAATAAAACAAAAGAAATAAAAACATAAACAGAAAATACATAATAAACAGACTTTCATAACATTTGGATAACGTCATGTCATGATATATTAGTTAACGAATCAACCTGTTTCGATCGAAACAACCTGAATTTTTGTTTAACCTCAACACGTGTGCGAGAGTCTTACCTTGAGTAAACATTCATCCCCCTAATTACATCTTATCTAAACACTATGTCGAAAACTTAAGTAAAAGACTCTTTGTGAAACACAAAGAAAAAAGGTTGATAATGGTGGGAGTTCACGGTGTTATCTACAAAGTTCGAACAGAGGACTCGTCTCCGGTCTTACTTCACTTTCTTATTCGATCCACCGATGGACCTCCTTTTCGTGAGTTCCACGTCCTTCTTCTCGACGTCTCTGGGGTCCCGACCTTTCGTTAGCGGTACAGTCTCGTTGTAGTTTACACCACTTCCACCTCTCTCATTCCTCCTCTGTCACTGAGTACAGTCTCTTCCCCGTCCCTTGGTCTACCTCATCAGAATGTCCAATATCATTCTTAGACGAAAAGTAGAGTCACTCTACTTTTTGGTGACCTCTCAACACTCGTGTCTTCGGTGTACTAGACTTAATACAAGAGTTTTGGAGTGACGTGACCCACCTCTGGTCTGACTTCTCCCCGTTTTTCCTTTCTTCTCTCTAGTCCATCCCAATAATAACGGTGGGGGTCCGTTCTCTACTCTCACCGAACCTAGTCCATTCTCGTCTCAACCTTCACTTTTCACTAGTTAAGACCCGGATGAAACTTCTTTCTCGATTGACTAAAAGGATTGTCTAGTTTACCGTTATACTCTTTTTAACTCCTCTATTCCCGTTGAAGTTCCAAAGGCTGGTTCTACTAATCTCTTAAAGTATCTGTCTCGACATAAAACGCATTTACTCCTACTTAAGTATTTTTCGTCGACCCTCCATACCTGTCACTTCATCGATCTCACCACCTTTAGTCCTCTAGTGGATCTTTATACGGTTCTTCTACGGGGTTACCCCTACAGTCTACCTAGTAAATTATATGTTCAAGTCTTTAGTCTCCTCGGTCCACCCAAAGTCTATATTTACGACTATAAATTTATCAAAAATTTCGGTTCTCTAACCTATGTTAATCGACCTTTATTTAACAACCATCTTTCATTTCTCAAGATTCTTATTTAAGAACTTCGTAAGGTTACAAATCTCTAGTCCCCCTACTTCCTTTTTGGAAGTTTCCTCTGACTCTTCCTCGTTGACTATTGTCCTTCTCTTGGTTCTTTCTCGAGTCAGAGATTTAGATTTATTTCTTAAAGTTCTTCCCTCGTAAGATATTAGAGTTTACAGTAGTAATAAACGATACTTTAAGTATACAACTTTGAGATTAGGGGGTTACAGTAACGTAAACTTCCACCCCAGAAACTCTCCGTTAATCCCACCTCGGGAACGACACCCTAAACACGGAAATATTCTCTACGTTCTGTCCGACAAAGAGAGAGATGAGAGGTACACTTCGATGTTACTCTTCACTCGTCAGACATTTGGTCTCTTCCCTAGAGTGGTCTTTGAGTGGTACGACCGTGGGACTGGAGTCTGCAGGTCGGAGGTCTTACCACTCTTTGTTTATTTAGGTACAACAAATATTAGGTGGACCAGACAACATGAAACCAGGTTTGTTTCTGTGACGAAGTTCATCAATTTTTATGATCGACCTTGTTATTTACGTACATTTGTGTTTATATTTATCCGTTTAAAAGGGTAATTCTATGTCTCTGTTAGACTTATTATAAGTTTAGAACACATCCTCTATGTTTTTATTATGTTACTTCACTATCTTTACAATTTTAAGACACTAACCCGAGGGACGACCTGAGTCCACCAAGTCGTTCGTAGTGTAAGTTTTTTCCTTCCTACCTATACTCACAGTAGCGTCTATACCCTACCCCTCTCTAATAAGGAAGTAAACCACGATTTCCCCTTTCTCATTTAATCTAGTCCCTGAATATGAATTGTAGTCTTACCTTGTACATTACAATTAATAAATTAGTTACGCTTAATTATTTTTTTGTTAAAAAAATAGTCTGTCTTTCAGATTTATACTGAGTCAGAGTCCACTTGTTGAAACTATAAACAATTTCGGAATTTTTTTTTACTGAACCCGTGGTGTACAAATATACGTCTTTCCCTTTCAGGGTAAGGTTAACAGTTACCAGTCTTGTCTGTCCATATGACACGGTTTAATTCCCCTGGAGTGTGATTCCTCTTACAGTTGTCTCCTCATAGACGTCTCTTTGGACTCGAAGTAAAATTGTCATTTCTTCTATATCGTATGTATGTTTACTAAGACCTTTCTTAACACTCTTTTTCTTCTCGTGTGAATGTATTTGAGTTATTTCGTCCTTCCTCACTTCGGTCCTCTTGTCCTTACTCTTCTTAAAGACATCCATGTCTCCTGTGTCGTCATTTAACTGTGTCTGTGAGTTGTGTCGTTTCGTTAATCGTAGGGTACGTCCATCCTCTCTCCCGGACAGTAAGTTCCTCGTGAGGAAGACACCAGATTATTATTCTACGTTGAGATTTCCCCTTTCTGAAGGAATGGGTTGAGTAAAATCGTATCTCTTGTGACTTTGGATTACAACTTTTTTAATTCGTCTCTTTAGAGGCGACTTTACTTTTAGACCAGTCGACCCCAGGAAAACTGTTCCAGTTTTGTTGAAGGAAGAAAGAATCGTGAGACAACTAAACGTGGTCAAACTTTAGTCAAGAGGGAACACGAAGATAAATGAAAGACTAGGACGACTATCTAAAAGAAAGTGTCCATTCTCGTTTAGTATACCAGTCAAACTTCCAAATATACTTTTAATTTTTTACCCTGGATTAATTTTCGAAAACGTGTTGTTTCCTTTGATATTCGTTCCACCTTTCTGTCGGAAGTCTTACCCTCTTTTATTATCGTTTACTTCGTTGACTGTTTTTTGATTTGAGTTTTTATATGTTCGTTGAGGACGTCGAGCTAAGGTCTTTTTATTTGCTGGGTCAGTTTTATACCGGGTTTCTTGATTTGTCTGTAAAGAGGTTTCTTCTGTATGTCTACCGATTGTTTGTGTACTTTTCTACGAGTCGTAGTGAGTAATGGTCTCTTTACGTTTAGTTTTGGTGTTACTCCATAGTAAAGTGTGGTCAGTCTTACCGACGTTAGGTTTTCAGATGTTTGTTATTTACGACCTCTCCCACACCTCTTTCCCCCTAGGAGAATGTGACAACCACCCTTACGTTTGATCATGTCGGTGATACCTCTTGTCACACCTCTAAGGAATTTTTTGACCTTCCTCTTGACGGAATACTAGGTCGTTAGGGTGACGACCCGTATGTGTGGTTCCTTTCGTCTTAACTTTCACTGTTCACATGGGGTTACTAGTAGCGTCGTGACAAATATTATCGGTCCTGTACCTTCGTTGGATCTACAGGTAGTCGTCTACTTACCTATTCTTTCACCACCATGTATATGTGTTACCTCATAATGAGTCGGTAATTTTTCTTATGTAGACTTAGTCAAGATTACTCCACCTACTTTGACCTCGGATACTATGTCTCACTTCATTCGGTCTTTCCTTTTGTGGTTATGTCATATGATTACGTATATATACCTTAAATCTTTCTACTATTGCTATTTGGACACACCCTCTGTCGTTTTCTCTGTGTCTACATATCTTGTCAGAAAACCTGAGACACCCTCTCCCGTTCCCACCCTACTAAACCCTCTTACCGTAACTTTGTACATATAATAATATACACTTTGCTTAGTGGTCAGGTCCAAACTACGTACTATGTCCTACGAGCCCCGACCACGTGACCCTACTGGGTCTCCCTACCATGTCCCTCCCTCCACCCTCCGCCCCAAGTCCTACCCCTTGTGAACATGTGGGCACCTTCTAAGTACAGTTACATACTGTTTTAGTTATGTTATAACATTAATTGAAGGTTAATTTTATTTATGTAAATTTAATTTTTTTCTTTAAAATATACTAAGTTTTATAGACTAGTTTGTATACATGAGAGGAAAGAGTTGTCTGAAGGGTGACCCTATTTTAAATGTTCATATTTGTCTTACTATGACTTAGGTATTACACTTTTTTATTTTTCTACTTTCTATAGTTGTTAAGGGTATTCTGTTTTTCATCTACGTTTGTAAGACTACCCATTCTGTCTCTCCCTCTTTCGTGTCGGGTCTTACTTGATACTCTTCTAAAGTAACCTGTACGTTCACTTCCTTTGAATGAGGAATCCTTGGACATCTCTAAGACCTGACTCTTTCCTATTCACACTACCTTCCGTCCTCCCTGTCGTGTACCCCTGTTTGACTTCCAGTGACACACCTTATCAATATGATCAGAGGGACGACGACCTGAATGTACACTCTCCGTATCGTCCGACAGGACATACACCCGTGGACTACAAGTGATTTCAACTTTATTTTGTGGACCTCGGGACAAAAAAGGACACTCATGAATTGTCTCGATTCACTTCACGTCAACGAGTCAGTACAGGTTGAGGAACGTTGGGGTACCTGACATCGGATGGTCCGAGGAGACAGGTACCCTAAAAGGTCCGTTTTCATGACCTTACCTAACGGTAAAGGAAGAGGTCCCCTAGAAGGACTGGGTCCCTAGCTTGGGTCCAGAGGACGTAACATCTGTCTACGAAATGGCAGACTCGATGGTCCCTTCATTGTCTCGATTCGGTGAAAGTTTGACTATAATCCACCTTTCCTCTCTTTCTTTGTTCAATTATTCGTCAAGGGACGAGTCAGTAGGATTTTTCTTCGGACGGTTCATTGTACCATTCAGGTGTACCGGTCTGATGACCGGTTCTTAGGGTAAGTCCTTCTTTGAAACACCTCTTGTCCCTGTGTTACTGTATTCTTCAGGTAGGGTGATGGTTCAAGAAGTAAGAATTTATATTTGGTTCTTGTTTCATTGTAATCAGTAATTATTCATCTCTACCATAGAGAAAGGTATGGAACTTCGTGGTTCAGTAGTTAACACTTATACTCTCAGTAATATGGACCTTGGTTTCAACACCGTCTTACAGTACGAAATACCAGAGCATACCTTTACGTATAAACCTCTTACTGGTTTCCTAGATTCTCTTATTATATTACCAAGGAACCAGTGATGAGAGTTTTTTAGACCTCAGAAACGAAACTTATTATTAAGAAATATAACAAAAATTTTAAAAAGAGAGAAGTATGTCATACAATTAAAAAGGTCTAACCATTCTTTCTCTTTCCCGAAGGACCACCGAGTCTACCATTTCTTAGGTGGACGTTAAACCCTCTGAACCTAAGTTAGGGACGTTAAATCCTCTGGAACCCTTCTAGGGCACCTCTTCCCTTACCAATGGGTGAGGTGATGAGACTGGACCTCTTAAGGTACCTGTCTCCTCGGACCGTCCGATGTCAAGTGCCCCAGTGTTTCTCAGTCTGTGTTGACTCGTCGATTGTGAAACTGAAAAGTGAAAAGGGTTAATTGTTCTTCTAAGACCGGACCTCTTAAAGTACCTCACATATCAGGTACTCCAGTGTTTCTCAACCTGTACTGACTCACTGAGTGAAAGTGAAAGTTCTTTATCTCTTTCTTTAATTGAAAATTTTATTTTATTAAAAATTCAGATGGTAAATAACTTACGTGAGTGTACTGTTCTCTCAAGGTACGATCATTATCTGTGACGACCACGAGTTTGATCTGGGGGAAAAGTTTCGGACACCTGGGTTAAGGGTCGACGACGTTTACAACCGATACGAACCGAGTATCGACGGGAGAAAGGGTCTTTTGACTAGATGTGGTTATTTGTAGTGGTAAGAGGTCATTTCATATAGGTACGAGGTTACTTACGGAATAAGTTTCTAGTCGACATACCGGGGAACTGAGTTCCACCCTCCCTAGTTAAGACACCCCGTAAAGTACGAGGTCTCTGGGGGTACTTCAGTCCGACCTAACTCTCAAGTCGAGTCGGTGTAAGTAAAAATGGGAGAAGGGGAGGGGTGAATTGAACGAAAAGAGTTTTATTCTACCTACAATCTTTAGGGTTGAAACCGAAACAATTCCTTCAGTTGGATTCTGTTATACGATGGAGTGAATTAGGATTTGGATAGGACTTTATACATACTCATATCGGACTTTAGTTCGGTGAGTAATCGTTGTTTTCTATTAGTCTGGTCGTGGTGTTTGGTCCAAGAAAGGTCACCGTGGTCTTCTGTTTGTTCACCTTTCTCTTAAGCTCATAGAACTCGAGTTATGGAAAGTACGGGAAAGAGTAACGGAAAGTTTACGAAAAAGGTACTAAACCTTTATAAAGACTCAGTATTCAAAGGTCTGACTCTTGACCTTCGTTTAACACTAATCTAATGTAGGAAGGAACGTACGATCCAACGAAGTCAACACAGACTAAGACACGCTGGGGCACCCGACATCGGAAAATATAAAAATGTAGGAAAATCAGTCACTGATACACTTGTTTTGACTCATTTTTAGAATTAATCACTAAAGGTCGAAAAGGGCGAGAAACCTGATTTATTTGTTACAGTACAGATTGTCTGGTGATGAAGTCGAAATGTTGCTGACACTGAAGATTAAAAAAAGGGACCTAGATAAACAACAACAAGTCAGTGAGTCAGTATAGACTGAGAAACGCTGGGGTACCTGACGTCGTACGGTCCGAAGGGACAGGAAGTGGTAGAGGACCTAGAACGTGTTTGAGTACAGATAACTCAGTACTACGGTAGGTTGGCAGAGCAGAAGACAGTAGGGAAAGAGGGGACGGAAGTTAGAAAGGGTCGTAGTCCCAGAAGGTCACTCAGTTGAGAAACGTAGTCCACTGGTTTCACGACTTCGAAGTCTTAGTCAGGAAGGTTACTTATAAGTCCCAATTAAAGGAAATCCTAACTGACCAAATTAGAGGAACGTCAGGTTCCCTGAGAGTTCTCAGAGAAGTTGTGGTGTCAAGTTTTCGTAGTTAACTAAAGGTAGTCTAGTATTTGTAAAAAGGACCTGAAACCGTATTCAATATCTTGTTAAGGTGTCACGGTCACTCAGTCCTCTCCCGCCTATAAGTATAGGAACAACCATAAGGGTCGAGAGAGTGGTTGTAAAAGATTTTGTAGGAGTTATGGTATACCAGAAACTATTGACTAGGTACATCCGGAAATTAGTGGTATTGAAACCAATGAGTCTCTAGGAAGAGTCCTTTAGACATGGGGATGTGGGACGACACCCACACCCTATAAGATACCGACATCGATTAAGAGAGATGGTAGGGGTCGGTGTGAGTTCATATGTCCTTAGTTACGTGAGAGGGTGTTCCGAGTGTGGACCTTGAAACTCAACATGAGTCGGAAATGAGTTTTTATCATTATATTTGGAGACTAGACTTAAGGACGTTGAGAGATCCGAAAAACAAAGTTGTTCAAGAGTGACAGACTACGATCAGGAAGGTAGGTGGGTAGTTTACATAGGAATAGATTAGGTGGTTACCCCAACGTCAACTTCTACTTCTACCCACTTCTACTCCGTCGTCTAGATATTGATTTTATTAAGTACTGAATATTGAAAAAGTTTTATCAACGAATTCTGAGGAAAGACCCTGAAGGGACCTCCAGGTCACCAATTGTGAACCGGAAGGTTACGTCCGCCTGAAACGTTAAGAGAAAGGTGAACACACGGAAAGTTAGGGACCAGACCCCTGATTCTAGGGTGTACGAAGTGTCGGTTTTTCGTTTTTTGTATTTTATCTTTGTTATAACATTGTGCAAGTTATTTCCGAAATTTTTACCAGGTGTAATTTTTTTTTTTTTTTGAAATTTTTTCCGAAGACGTAAATACAAAAAGGTAATAAAAGATTTCGTTACTTATAGTTTGTGGAACTTATTGATGTACCCCCTTCTCGTTTTACATGGTCCTTGATACTCCCTCATAGAGTCAATAGTATAATTTTATAACAGTATACATTTTCGTAGTATTATGGTTAAGGTCACTCATTTCAATACCATGTTCTGATCTCATGTTATTCTTCTAACTTTTTATAAAGTCAGTAAGTCTGGTTTGACACAGAAATTAAAGGGAAGTCTTAGTTGACAAAAGTCTTAATACTTTTATGAAGGGATTAGTTAGTTTGGAAGATGTGACAATGAGAATTAGGAGTAGATGTAGATCTCTCCATTGTCTTACAGACACGGGACGTCGGATTCGAGAGGTTCTCCGTGACGACCTCGGAGTCGTCTAAACCCGTGTCCGACGTCCACAGACCCCTCGTGACACACGAGTTGACGTGTCTCCATCCACCGACTCAGCGACCCGAGCCTCAGAGACTATACGTCCCTCTGTACGAACAACCAAAATAACCTGACGCGACATTTAAAAGGAAGGAGAAACAACAACAACCGTATGTGAACGTCGTCTTTGAGTCCCGGAAAGGGTCCCATGACAGACATGGTACACTTCATGTCTCTTAACGACAGTCTTATTCACGTCGGCTCTCTACGTCGTCGAGGGAGACCCTGCCCGTCTCTGCGTCCTGAGACGAGGTGACACAAGACGACCGACGAGTGACGACACGTTTCTCTGTCACTTACGAGTCAGTCTCTTCCACCCAATCCACTAGAAGGAGAGGTCTTAAGTTCAATAGAAAAGTGCCCGGAGGGTGGAGATGGTATGGAATAAATTCCTTTTATCATAAGTACAAAGAGGTACTCAGATCTTCCCTGTTACTGAGGTTTATCACATAAAATACCAGGGTATCTTTACGGGGTTTGAATGTCTAGTTGACTTCGGTGTCCTAGTGATTATTTTGAGAACTCCTAAAGTAGTAAGAAAGGAGGAGAACAAGTGACTCCTAAGTTTAAAATGTGGGATTTTTTTTTTTTTTTTTTTTGCTCAGCTCGAGTCTGTAAAGTCAAGAAGACGAAATCTTTAGTATTTTTCTCGGACAAGATAGTTTCTGTTTTCTCTGAAAAAAGTAATGGGTACGTTGTGTGGTGGCTCGAGGAGGAGAGAGGAGGGTGAAAGAGGGAGGGAGAAAGAGAGAGTGTCTGTGTGTGTGTGTGTCCTTCCTTATGTACTCGTCTCAAGGACTCTTCTGTGACGGTAGAACACCTGAGTTCTGGTACTAGTTTCTTTATAAACTTCGTATCTAGGAATGATACCCTTGACTACTTTTATTTTTAAACGGTGAAATCAATTTAATTTTTAAACTCTTCGTATACTAATTTCAGTTACACACACCCCTATCTTACTACAGATGTACACACAAAATGTAGTTTACCGTTGCGAACAGACTAATCTTCGTCAAAATAGTTTACCGGTGAGAGAGTGTGACTTTTTGGTTAGGATTCTATAAGATCACTATCTTTAGACCCACTCCGAGAGTACTAAGTCCCTAGACACATCGAAAAGAAGTATAGTCCGGTTGTGAAGGATAGAATAAAGGGGTGAAAATAAAAATTTCTTTAGATTAGATTGAGTTCAACTGAGTAACCTTTTCTGAGACTAAGAACCTCCCTGACCCCGTCCTCTTCCCCTCCTGTCTCCTACTCTACCGACCTACCGTAGTGACTGAACTACCTGCACTCAGACTCACTTGAGGCCCTCAACCACTACCTGTCCCTCCGGACCGCACGACGCTAAGTACCCCAGCGTTTCTCAGCCTGTGCTGACTCGCTGACTTGAATTGACTTGACTTAGATTGAGTTTTCTTAGGAGAATTCTGTGTTACTGGATTTTAGATTGACTTGTTTATACAAAGGTCGAGTGTTGAACCCGTCTAAAAATTGTTTCAGTTCCTGAATTAAGAATTAAGGTAAAACATGGTCACCGTATAGACACCTTAGTGGCGAATGAACCCGACTACGATCATCATCTACCTGGTCGGAAGTCATGGATCTCACATTTATTTTGGGTTTCCTGCACAAGTACTCAGATTGGGGAGAAGAATATATGTCGGGACCGTAGAGTCCCAATTAGAGGTTTCAATACCCAGACCATAGTCAGAGAGATTGTTCGAAGGGAGCACCGAGTCACCATTTCATAGGCGGACCGTTACGTTTTCTACGTCCAAGTTAGGGACCCACTTCTTCTAAGGGGTCCTCTTCCTTTACCGTTCGGTGAGGTCATAAGAACGGACCTTTTAGGGTACCTGTCTCCTCGGACCGTTCCGATATCAGGTACCCCAACGTTTTCTCAGTCTGTACTGAATCGTTGATCTGTTCTTGTCGTTGTTAGTGAGAGACGGAAAGATAACATGGGATTGGTCGTTTGGTCCAAATAGTCTTCCGATGATACGTTCTTCGAATTGACTCAGATTGCCCTGAATCAGAAGAGTAAAGCGGAGGACGGAGTTCGGGAACATCTTCGATCACCGATCTCTGGTCGTTACGTCGTCCAGGGAAAGACGAGTCCTTGATCCATTTGTCATAGGTAGTTTCTACCTGACCAGTCCGGGAGGGATAGGGGTGGCTACTGATACATCCTTCATCCTACTCCCTCTTCTACGATTGTCACCCTAGGAAAAGAAATTCTCTTGTGACGAAAACTGTTTTGAGTGTGTCGATAAAGAGTGAAAGGAGGAGAAGACCCTTAGGATAATTTGAATACAGTCTTTTAAACTGTTACAGGGGGTCCAGGAAATCAGAGTCAAGTAAAAAGAAGTAAGAAAAAAGAAAGACGAGAGACTGACCTGTTGAAGTTAATTGGCCAGAAGTTCAAGAAAGAGGACGGATAGGTTTAGATGACAACTTAAAAAGAATCTTTTACAAGAGACACATTGTTAAAGAGACGGGACTCTCTCACGACTCAATACACTGTATATCTGTTCGGGAAACGCAATCAGGAACTCCCTCGGTGCTCTGTCCAATTTCGTCACTTCGAGACGAGAAAGTACTGTTTCTCGAGAAGGCGGAGGTGGTGACCTTGGGTGGGACCCCTACGTCCGTCGATAGATTTTGACAGTACCTAGGTCACTACCTTTCTGACTTGTCCCACTCACTTTTGTGGTGTCCCGAAAGGACAGTCCGCAGGTAAAGGAAGATGAATACACAAACGAGCCGACGACGTGTCGAGAGACACCACAAACGGAGACACATGTCCATTTACACGATTTCAAAGGACAGAAAGATTCGACAGGAGAAGGACCTGGAAACCGACGTCTCTCTTCTGAAAAGTACCGGAAAAAACAGATGTAGACAACCGTACAGGTCCAAGGACCGAAGAGATCCTGAGTGAACCCAATGTACTCCGTTTTCCTTTGAGTCCCTTGAGTCACGAGACAGTGAGGAGTTCGGGGTTCAAGGATCCGAACAGACCGAATAGAGGTTTAAGAATACAAAAAGAAAATGTACACCAGGTCCCAAAGATTGACAGGAATTGTCTAACTCATCCTTTTTTTTTTATGTGGATGATGTCGAACAGGCTTCACCTTTCTTTCGTACTACGAAGGAAGAAACGGACTTCTCACTTGGAGACTGGTCGAACCGATCAGGTGGAAGAACCGTCATCCGGTCAGTTTTACCATAATTTTAATAAATTAAGAACAAGTCGATGGATCTAAGAGGACAACTTATTTATGCCAAGATCTAAGACTTCTATTGATACCAAATGAACTTATGTGACGAGATTCTTAAGGGAATTTACCGGGTCATCCGGGTTCCACCACTTATATTTACTAGAGACATTTACCTCACTTTTACGGGAATATGGAAAACGAGGAATAGTAAGATATGTTTTCAAAACTCACACTAATCCTTTACTCATCCTTTTTACCGTTTCAATATCGATGATCTTACTAGTGTGGTCAAAACACCATCACCTTTTCCTCGTCGTTGGGACCATGATCTCTTCCCTTGTGGAATCTGGGACCTTTCAAACACAAACAACCTTCCCTTCTAACAAGTACGAGAGACACATACGATCTGGGTCGTGACGTTGGATTCGTCTTGTTGGTATACCAGACACTTTTGTCTTTTTAACCATACTTATACCGAACACGACCTGACAAGAAGACACGGACTACAGTAGTTGCTTTCGACAAGTTGTACCTAAGGGTTGGGGAATACACATGTTTGGATATTTAGTTGTGTTGAAACAAAGTCATACCGTCCAAGTTTACGTATACGAAAACCACAGACGGGTAGAACTTAATACGGAGTACTTACTGCGACGAGTATATTGAATTATTCACTACATTACTACTAAGATTAGTTCAAATTGTTATTTAAATCTTGACTTGTTTAGACAGAGGGAACCTCAATATACAAACACAAACCCTTCTTTCTTGTAGAGAGGTAACCCTTCCTACCATCTAGAAACCAGGGAAAAATCTTTAATTTGGTTTCTGGTCACACAGGTTAAGGGAACGTACCCAGTATTACTTATAATATACTGCAGGTTCGACAAATATAGGACCTTGAATAAGTGTCAACTGACTTAGACCCTAGGATCCTCTGTACTGACTCGAATTAGTACGTCTAACCAGAGTAGGACGACATGTTTAAAGAAGAGTGTCAACGACAAATAAGTGATTCGACACAAGTCGAGAAAATACTGGGGTACCTGACATCGGACGGTCCGAGAAGACAGGTACTCTAAAAGGTCCACTCTTATGACCTTACCCAGCGGTAAAAGACGACGTCCCATAGAAGGGTTGGGTTCCTAGTTTGGTCACAAAGGACACAGAAGACCTAACGTCCGTCTAAGAAATGGTGACTCGATGTTCCTTCGGGACGATTATCACCTAAATTAATTGACAACAATCTCTTTTTAGTTTATCTAAATTAGAGTCAGAAACAGTAAGTCTCTTTATTCTTGTCACCTACCTCACCATTTGAGAGTTCTTTTAAAAGATCTTTGCTTATGTTAAATCTTGGTACTTCACTTACAACAACTTTCCGTCAAGCGACACTCAGAGAATATGAAGATGTACTACAAGACCCAAATGGTTGTTGCATTCCAGTAATTGTGAGTTGGACTTGGTAAAGAGTCTCAACACGAACGTCGTACATTGGAACTACCTACCCCATCACAGAAGAGACTCTGTTTCTCACTCGAACGAATGACGAACCGTTATCGTTATGGTTTATCGTTACTTAAGGAGTTCGAACGATAAGTAGTGGACACTGTGTTAGGGTAGTGTATGTATCGTAGGTAAATGTGGGGACTTGACACCACAACCTCTTCTGAGAACTCTCAGGGAACCTGACGTTTCTCTAGGTTGGTCAGGTAAGACTTCCTCTAGTCGGGACCCTAAAGAAACCTTCCTTACTACGATTTCGACTTTGAGGTCATGAAACCGGTGGAGTACGCTTCTCAACTGAGTAACGTTTTCTGAGACTACGACCCTCCCTAACCCCCGTCCTCCTCTTCCCCTGCTGTCTCCTACTCTACCGACCTACCGTAGTGACTGAGCTACCTGAACTCAGAGTCACTTGAGGCCCTCAACCACCACCTGTCCCTCCGGACCTCTCGACGTTAAGCACCCCAGTGTTTATCAGCTGACTCGCTGACTTGACTTGACTTTAGTGGTACTCTCTGAATACCTGTTTCCGTTGACTTCTTTTATACGATCACAAGTACGACGAACGACACAGGATTCATCATTGTAGGAAGTAGAGACTGTGTCCTAAAAAATGAAATGACTATTGTGGTTTCTTTGTTGTTCGATAATCGGACATTCTCTCATTCTAGACGACGACGACGATTCAGCGAAGTCAGCACAGGCTGAGACACGCTGGCGTCTCTGCCGTCGGGTGGTCCGAGGGGGCAGGGACCCCAAGAGGTCTGTTCTTGTGACCTCACCCAACGGTAAAGGAAGAGGTTACGTACTTTTACTTTTCACTTTCACTTCAGCGAGTCAACACAGGCTAAGAAGCTCTGGGGTACCTGACGTCGGATGGTCCGAGGAGGCAGGTGCCCTAAAAGGTCCGTTCTCATGACCTCACCCAACGTTAACGGAAGAAGCTTCATTCTAGTTCTGGACTGTTTTGGGAGAGACGGTGGAAATCTCTATGATATTATTTTGAACTTAATGAAAACTCTTTTTACAAAGGGGTTTGACCAGATTTTACCTAGAAAAGACTTCCTATAAGAAATATCGGAGTGTACCCTGAATTGATAATAAAGATTACTTTACGAAATCCTTAAGACAATGTATGACATTACTTTATTTCCGAGGACCCTTTAATCATAATGTGGAGTTTACTGATAATTAGTATACTCCTTGGATTATGGTCATGTGTTACTTTTCATCTTATTTTTACTTGGTCGGGAGACTGGTATTAATACTAGAGATTAGTTTCGAAATTTTTTTTTTTTTTGAATAAAGGATATTTTACAAAGATGGTTCCGATTAATAAACTTATACAAAGGATTCTGAAAGAGAACGTCATTAAACTTTAGTTTAAAACTGTGTACGAGTATTAATAAACTGAACTTTAAGGAACATATAAAAGGTTTCAGAAACCCTGTACAGAAAAAAAAAAAAAAAAAAAGAGAAAATGTATCAAGTGACGTCCCAAAGATCGAAAGTTCAGCTGGGCTAAGTAACTCTAATGTGAACTATTTCACTTCTGTCAACTGACTCCTGTCTGACTCTAGGACGCACCTAGATTAATAAATTGTCTCGGATGACTCGTTTCCTTCCGACCTTGGACTCAGAAGTTCATTCTCGGTCTCTGTTGACTTAATATCGTGGATTCTTCGTTACTCTTGTATATACATCAATTCTCAAAGTTCCCACTTTTACTGTTCTTCCCTTTTCCTTTCGTTTCTGCCTCTTCCGGGTGTGTTGCAAATAAATCATCTATAAATAGTGGACTGATGATACCCGGTCAGTGACAAGATCTGTGATTCTCATCTCGGGTACTCGTCTTGTGTGTTGTCATGACTGGAGTGTCCTAAATATTAGATTGACCTCAATGATCGTTACTTATATAACTGTACAGTTAGTTTTTATACGGACAAGTAATACCAATAATGGTAATCCTATACTGGTCCCACAAACTATGTCTCAATTCTTTCCCAAACACCTACCGATGTGATCAGTCCTTCCAGTCGTTTTCAGTCTTCCAAAAGAGATGTCATCACTATAAACCTCTTCTTTTGTCTTTGGGTGAGATCATAAGAACGGACCTTTTAGGGTACCTGTCTCTTCGGACCACTTGATGTCAGGGACCCCAGTGTTTTCTCGACCTGTGGTTAATCACTAGTTTGTATTTGTTCACTATAAACTCGACTCTGGACTTCCTAATTTTATCCAGTCCGAGTGGTACTAGGCCCCCCACCCCCCCCCCTCCCCGCCCTTAACCTCTGTTTACTTTCTTATTCTGGGTTGTACCCTGTTCTACACTGTTCAAATCCTTTGACTTTCTAGTCGTAGCACTGACGTGTCTCTCAGTCCCTTCTCTCAATACTTGATTCTAACTTCCCAGTCCACCCTAAGTGTAAGACGTCTTAGAACATATGGTATCGGTCCTCAAAGATAAAATAAGATCTCCGTTATCTTTAGGTGACTTCGTAAATCCGTCCATCGTTGTTGAAACTAAATATTAATTTTTTGGTGACAACGATGGTCAATCTAATCACGAAGAGTTTAAACTTTCACCATCTTAGTGGACCCCTAAACAATTTTACTTCTAAGTTTAAGTCATCTAAACCTCAGTTAGGACCCTAAGACGTGTTCAAGATTATAACGACCAGATATAAAACTTATAGTTTTGAGACCCATTATGTGAACCTCTCTTTTCTCTGTTCAATCTTCCGTTGGACCTAGTCTTGTCACAAAAGGTTTAAAACAAATTATGTAGAGTCAAATACTTTTCTAGTCAAGTTAAGTCAGTGAGTCAGTACAGGTTGAAAAACGTTGGAGTACCTGACGTCGTGCGGTCCGAAGGGACAGGTAGTGGTTGAAGGTTTTGAACGAGTGTGAGTACAGATATCTCAGTCACTACGGTAGGTTAGTAGAGTAGGAGACAGTAGTAGGGGAAGAGGAGGACGGAAGTTAAAAAAGTCGTAGTCCTAGAAAAGGTTATTCAGTCAAGAAGTGTCGTCCACCGGTTTCATAACCTCGAAGTTAAAGTTGTAGTTCGAAGGTCACTTATAAGTCCTGGCTAAAGGAAGTCCTAACTGACCAAACTAGAGGAACGACAGGTTCCCTGAGAGTTCTCAGAAAAGGTTGTGGTGTCAAGTTTTTGTAGTTAAGAAGTCGTGAATCGAAAGAAATATCAAGTTGAGAGTGTAGGTATGTACTGATGACCTTCTTGGTATCAAAACTGATCTACCTTGAAACAGTCATTACATTACAGAGACGAAAATTTATACAACAGATCCAAACATTATCGAAAAGAAGGTTTCTCGTTCGTAGAAAATTAAAGTACCGACGTCGGTGGTAGACGTCACGAAAACCTCGGGTTCTTCTATTTTAGATAGTGGCAAAGGTGACAAAGGGGTAGATTAAAAGTCGACGGTACTTCTGGTCTACGGTACTAGAATCATAAAACTTACAACCCAAAATTCGGTCGAAAGAGTGAAAATACTTTTATATAATCAAGAATAAGAGACACTCCATGAGACTACAAAAGATTAGAATAAAAAATAATGTTTTACACATTACTGTTTTTGGAATGACTAATTTTATTTTCTTTTAATTTTGACTTTAAAAAGTGAATCATTTTACTTTTGATTAAATTTCATCAGTATAGGACTGAACCATATCATAACCTTTCAGTCGTCGAAGTACCCAACGACAACTTCGGTATCGAACCACTTTTTAAAGAAGTACCTTTGGTTTGTAAATCACAGTACAAAAAAGGGAATAGGTTCGTTAAAGTGAAGGTGACTTTGATGTTGAATTTACTATAAACAAGTATGTTTATAACAGATATTATGACATATTAATCTTTTTATGGTTTATCACTAATCAAAAAATTTATGTAGATTTATTACCTTTAATCGGTTAGTAAATTTTAATTCGGAAATCATATACAAAATACTGTACCTTTATAGATATTACAACTCTTTTTGATTATACAAATATTTAAGGTCCATATAATATCAGGGGGGAGTATCTTTTTATATCGACATATTATGCACGTGGTTTTTAAGACTTTTGACCACTATCAGTATTGGAAATACGGTACTTTAATACCCTCATAAGAGAAAAATTTACACAAATATAGAAGATTACATAAATTTTAATTATATATATTAATTCATCATTTTAAAATCGAATTAAATTTAAATTTTATGATCCGAGGAAGGAAGTTTGAGACCTAGGTAAAAAATAGAAATCACCTTCTTTGTTAACTGTTTTCCAGTCTCACAGACTCAAGACAAGGGTCGAAGGTAAAACGATATTCAGTCCGAAATTCACCGGTAAGTTTAGGACATCTAGGATTAAGAAAGTGGATACTTTACTTCCCGTACCTGACTTAGTCATAAAGGATTTCACACTAACTAGGTTCTCCAGTACCATCCGTCATGTATTTTCTTTTAACATTAACAATGTATTTTCCATAATAAAATTAAACATTATCTTTTTTATATTGGACGTGTACTTTATGTACCAAAGTATAATTGTAGGTAATTTTGTTCCTATTGAAAAACGAGTCAGTAAAAATTTCAGATAAATTATATTTTCATTTAAATTATAATTTAATCATTTATTAACATATTTACCATGTGACTATATTTTTTTATAGTACTTCTGATACTTGGTTACTCATACTACGATGACCACTCCCATGTCGTACCACTTTTGAACGAAAGACTTGACCTCGGACTCGTGTTTTCCCGGACGGGAGAGTGGACTTCCCATCTGCCACTTTTCTTTAGAGCCGTTTGTCCGGGTCCTCCTCATGTTAAACGGGACTCCTTACTTGAAAGTTATCATTGTTTTCCTTTAAATTAAGTTATATTTAAGTCTAAGTAGTGTATTTCCTCCCTATCTAATAGGAACTAAAGACAAACCTCTGTCTCTAAAATTCTTTTGAGGGAGACACCTATTTCCTTTGTGGAAGTAAGAGTGGGGTTCCGATCTAGGGACAGTTCTCCGGGTCGACCGTCAACACCCTGTCCGACGTCCACAGACCTCTCGTGACGTTACGTTTCGTGTTTTCATCTATCGACTCAGAGGTCCTACCCTCCGACTCTATGCGTTTTGTGACATTTGGAAGAAAAGGGTTCTCAAGAAATTTTAAAAACAGACGGACGAGAAAGACCGAACTAATTTAATTTCTGTTTGTATGTTCAGGAAAGGGTCCGAGGACGAGCTTGGTTTGCTTCAACATTTTACAAAAGAAAACTATTCATGTTAATTCTAGCCGTACATAAGAGAGAACCTATGAGTCCTTACTTCCTGAGACCAGGTTACATATAACCGACGAGTGGGGACAAACTTGTCTCTTGGTGTCTGTTTCCTCTATATAATTACCGGTTAATAAAAAACTTTCTTATATAAAGGAAAAGTGTTAGGGGGGGGGTCCACTGGGGTCATTGTGATCGGTGGAAAGATATTGAAAGTCTAAATATCCCTAATGATCCTAGACGAGAAAAATAAGTATCGAAGTTTTGGTCGGTTCAGTGTTGTGTCGACGGTTATTTCTTGGTCCTTACTTTGAGGGTTTCTGAAGAGGTAAAAAAGGTAAGTGGTCTAAGTACTCTTGAGTCCAACCTTAGACACTCGAGAGTCTGTGATGGTCCAGTTCGTTGAATAAATGGACTCACGTATAAGTACTTAAGCGACAGTGTTCTTGGACTTTCTGAGGAGTCGTTTAGTCTTTAGTCTAGGTACGGGGACACGTGTGTGAGTGGGTCTCAGAAGACTAGAGACTTCTCCATTGTACCTCTCCCCTGGTGTAGTTCTAGTTCACGCCCCAACAACGTCTCATCAACCTCTCTATGTGGATGATAAATAGAGGATCTCAAAAGAGAAGGGGAAGATGAATATATTTTAAGAACTGGTAGATGGTACATGTTCAATAATTTTAATATTAATTTAGTTAAATTAATATTAATTTTAGTTGGGAGAGGTCCCTTTTGGAGCATTCTAAGAAAAGAGAGGCTAGTTACGTTTTGGAAGATTTACTCGACTAAATATACTTAAATCAATAACTGTGACATCGAGTCCTATTAATAGAATATAGGTCTGGGACAAAGTATTCAGAACATACCTAAGAAGAAGGTTAGATGCAATTTAATATGTTCTTCCTTCCATAACAGTAAAAGACACGTATTACGGACACTCTATTTCTTTTGTTTGTGTTTTCTGTAATCACCAGAATGGTTTATAACAGTAGTTGAAGCAGTTGTAAAACGAAAATATGAGTCATCTGTAAGATGATCAACGACCTGGGGTGTGTCTCGACTGGAGAGGGAAAATTAGTTTTAATGGTAGATGAAGTCTCATCATTACGTTATACTACCAGAATGGGAACCCTTATTGGTCCACCCGTCAATTGACACAACTCACTCCTATGGAGATACAATCATCTATGTTCAAGTCGGTACAGACTTTCTCTTCGTGATCGAGTGAAACTTTAACGTATGTTGTAAATTTTTTACGAGGAACTGTTGGAGGTCCACGTCCAAACCCATGTCTCACGCTCACGGACCCCTCGTATCACGTGGGTGGTGTGTCTACATCTTCCGACCTAACGACTCGACCCGTCGACACTCCACGTCCCTCAACACGAACCGTCAACGTAGGTGTCAGCGACACATGGCAGGTAAACTGAAAAACAACAGTGACATTCAGTACCAATAGTCCCTTTGTTCTGGAGAGGGTCACAGGACACACATGGTGGAATCCAACAATTTCCCCGAGTGACATATTAACGCAACTTTACACGTTAAGAGAGGGAGGTCCTGGTGGTCCCTACCTCCTGAGACAAGGTGAACCAAAAACGGTGAGTACGGACAAGTTTTTCGTTTCTCTCTAGACTCTCTATCGAGTGGGTAAAAATAACGAAAGATTAAACGTGGAGAATGAGGAGAGGTCTTACTTAGGGGGACTTGGTATTGTACCGGGGTTTAAGAAGAGAGGAAGATGGGGTTTCGTTATATACGTTATGTGGAAAAACTTTTGGAAATTTTTATAAGGGACCTGAATGACACAGTTGGACCGATTTTGAGAAGTAATTGAATGTTGTTTTTACTTCGGTGTTTTGGTGGTCCCTCCCAGAGTGTACGTAGAGGTAAGAAGACGTGACCCGACAGGGGGTTTTGACTGAACAGATAAGTTGTGGAAAATACAAAAATACAATTGTTTCCTAAGAGTCCCTAATACGAATCGGTTAGTCTCTGATGTTGGGATAACTCGGTTTCTGGTTTAAAACGACGAAGTATGAGTTAGTATGGGTGTCCGTTCCGGTTACGTTTATGACGGTAGAACCCCAGTCTCGATACCAACGAGTCTTGGAACCCAAGTCGAAGAACGATCCAAAGGAAGAATGAGAAAACTTGTATTATGACTTATATTCGGGGATATTCAGAGATATTTGTCTCATCCAATCATGTATTTTGTATACAAATTTTTGGGGTCATACTTAAGACTGAATAACCTATCCTTTCAATTCAGAGTCAAAAGAATAGACTTTTATATATACCATTGTTAAAGGACTGTAAAAACTTTCTAAATTTTCTGTACTACACCTGATAGTCGTATTACCGTTTCCTCCTTCGGGATAGAGAGAAAGGAGGAGTCTGTACCTGAATTGTTACTACAATCGTTGTTATATGGAACTTCCTGTTACGGCTTGGGTCGATTTTCATTTACGTGAGCACCTTCTTGTTCGACTCTCGTCAGAGTAAATGTCCCCTCTCTTCTTGTTGAAGCGAAGTGGGTGTATTCAGGGAGTCGGTCTACCCGAGTCGGGTCATGGTTCCTCTATCGGACACGGGTAGCACAGGGGTACCCCCTTCCTTCACTAAGACCTCGAACCTGGGCTGGAAGTCAGGAGAGTCCCACGGGAGACACCCCACCAAAAGATAGAATGGAGTACGGGTCATACTGTCCGTCTCTCGTTAGGGAGCCCTGTCACTCTTTGTTTCCTTTTACGTCCTGCAGAGAAAACGACGGTCAGGACGAGACACTTGGACCTTCTCCTCTTGACTCCAAGAAGGAGGTGTCCCCTTTTCTCTCGATTACCCCCCTCCTCTTCCTCGACCGGAATGAGGATCGTAAAGTCTCATCCTTACCAGAGATAGAGGGAGATAAGTCCTGCCTCGTCTCGGACCAGGGAACCCTATCATTCCTTGTTCCTTTCTCTCTCACACCAAGGTGTTGCTCGTGACGGGACGTTCTGACCCTTAGTCGCGTCTTGACCAAAATTGGGGTTCGTCTCACTTTCCCCGGAATACGGTCTATTAAGTTTCACGGGAGGTACCTCGGTCAAAGATGAACGAAGTCCAGTATGAATCGTGACTTACTGACCGTCCCGAACCAGTGACCTTGTCGATCGTGGTTTCCTTTTTTCTTACCACACCATAATGTCGATCATAACTAGACGTTCCACCTCTTTCCGATCTTGACTCCACAAAGGAGGTTTACTTTTCTGTCCTTTGGATGCCCAGGAACAGGTTTAAAGGAGTTCTCATGTGAGGGTTTCCCTGACCAGAGATAGAACGGAGTATAAATCGTAACGACTGACTCCTTCCACAGGAGATCAGTTCTGGTCTGGTATTTATGACCCTCTCCATAGACGACGAAGTTTTCGAGTGTATTGTTTCGTTTAGATATTCTACGTATTTCTTAACTCTTTTGTACTATGTTAGTTTCCGTCCTTTATTTAAAGGTCATTGGTTGACTTTCTTTACCTTTAGACACTTAATGGAATTTTTGACAATTCACATCTTCGAACACTTTTAAAAGAATAACGAAGATAAAAGAGTCACTTTATCCTCCAGTTACTTGTGAACTCTCACACCTATAGACTCCTAAATAAGGTTTGAACTGTATATTACGGGTTTCTAAAACTTTCGTTTTCTTACCGTTTTCTATATAGTGTATTTGTGAATGGAATTTTTTCGATTGTATAATAGGGGAACATATTGTTTGATCCGGAAGTCTTATCCTAATAATCTCCACTTCTGTGTGCGTGTAATTCAATTATGATAACCAAGACAAAGAGACCCCTTGGGATTATGTCTTTTGAAAATTTTAAGTATTTCTTTAAAGTATTCGTTTTTTGGTAGCAAAGTTTAAACATACATGGATTCATTATATATAACACTCAAAATGTATGAAAACACCTGTAAACAATATAAAGTGTTATTTTAATAAAAATTTGTAACTACCGAGTTTCTTTACCAACTAATCTTTGTGAATGAAGTCTCTTCCTACTTTTGTCTTAGTCAGGTCCTTTTAGTTCTCGTCTTCTCGACTCTCTTCTGTTCTCCCCTCTCTCCGTTTCCCTCGTCCTCTCCTTCTCCTCTCTCTTCCTTTCTCGGAATCTGACAGGTATGGACAAGACGAATTTAATCCCCGTTCTCCAAACTTTATGTCATTAGTTAAAAGTTGTTGTGGGAGTTGTCTTCGTTCCTATCAATGATTCCATCTAAAAATGTTTGAAGTAGTTTTTAGTTACACTGTTGTCTTTTTTTTAAGTTTTTACGGGATGTTTCGTTACTGTCTCAAGTTTTGTGACTCCGTCGACGTCTAAAGTTCCGTAAAGTTCATCTACAATAAGGAGGTTTGAGGTTTAGGGTCAGGAGTAATAAATTTAGAAGAAGTTCTTCTGTCTACTGTGTTTTAACAAGAACCAGAGGTCACAACTAACAGGTGGAGGGTGGGAATACACCTGATTGACACTTGTACAAAAATCGCTGAAACGGACCCAGGGACTGACTGTCTCGACCCTTGTGTCCGTCTATCAAAGGTAACGGACTCTACTACGAAGTATGTGTAGAACACTACACTACCCCACCTAAGTAGAGAGGGAGGAAGAGGTTGCCGTCGAGAGGGTGGGTGTAACAAAAGAGATATAAAGATCGTGTCCGAACTTCAACTCACCTGTACATAAGGAATGCATAGGTCATTCGTTGAGGTTTTTCGTGACGATTATAACTCTATATTTATAACTTGTCTTTTCTTACGGATCCAACTTTTAGAATTATTCCTTTTTACTTTCTCTATCCCTTTTTCTGTTTATGTTGTAAATTTTTAGTCTTCTTTTTACTCGGTAAGTTCTACAACTCGGACCTATCGACGGAGTTTTATTTGTTTTTGACTCTTTTTGTCTATCGGAATTGGAGTTAGAGTCGAGTGTATGTGTGTGTGTGTGTGTGTACGTTTAAATTTCTGTTTTGATTAGACTCTCTGTAATTTCATTTATACTCTATTTTAAAACAGTAAATTCCACGATGTCTAACACTTGTTACTTTTATATTGAGCCTTAGGTATTTTCTTTTTAAAGTATTTAAATGATGTATGATAAAAATTTTAAGACGTATCGTTTGTACTTATTTCAGTTTTTCTAACATAATTTGAAAAATTTCTGTATGTATACTGTCAAATACTGTTGAAAGAATTGTCTCTTACGAGAAAGTTTAGATATAAATTTACTGAGATTGTGTCCATAACAAAATCAACGATCCAGTGTAGGCTGAGAGTACGTGGGGTACCTGATGTCGGGTGGTCCTAGGAGACAGGTCCCCTAAAGGATCCGTTCTTATAACCTCACCCAACGGTAAAGGAAGACGTCCCCGAGAAGACCTGAGTCTCTAACTTGGGAGTAAAGGAAGGGTGACTTGGTAGACCCTTCGGGGTATCGTGTCATCCCTTACCGTTCTATGTACTTATCTTTTAAATGTGTTTTTGTATATTTACTGAAAATTTACTTTACTTCAAGGTAGAGAAAGTATTAAAAAAAAATTAAATTTTGAATTGACTATTCGTCTTCAGGTTTTGGAGTCATTATGTGTTTCAAATTCCTTTTTAACCACTATTTTGAATAGATCTTCTTTTAAATCAATTTAGTATTTCTGATACCCATACAATGAAAGAATTTATTATAAGATAAAGGGATTTCACTTATGAATTAATAATATAAAACTTAAAAATTAATAAAACCGAAAGAATGAATGTACACGGTAACGAGTTAAGTAATGACCGATTGAAGGTTAAAAGACGACCCAAACCCTTCACTAGTGACGAATAATATATCCGTGACCATCTCTTGCATCTATTAGAGACGAATATATAAACATCAGGAGGATAAAAGTTGGAAGTGAGGGACTTACTGGAGCCTTGTGTGTTTGTGTGTGTTGTGCAGTACGTGGGATTAATAAGTTTACATTAACTACAAAGACCAGAGATTTAAAAAGACGTTCCCATGTCGTCATAGGGTTACGAAGAACAAAGAAAAAAGTTACCAGGGTTCAGAGTGATAAATGTACTGAAATGGGACTTTAATGAAATTAGGACCTGTTCCTCGATAACCACAGTATGAGAAAACAATTTGAGTGATTACTCTAAACCCATACCCCTTATAAGTGAAGACCAAGAGTACGGGATCCGTAAACATACTCAAAACATAGTTGGTCTCTGACTCTCTGTTTTGTGGTATCTGACACGGTGTCTCACTTAGTCTATCAGTCTGCGAGTCGGGGGTCCGGGGCGACGACGAGTCTCACACAAGTCGAGGGGGACGTCAAGGGAAGAGACACGGTGAGTCTCGTGTCATCATGTGTTGGCTCAGACTGAGAACCTGACTCCGAAAGAAGTTCACCTTCCTAAAACTAAAAGACACCATACACCGAAGTCTGAAAACGACTAAGGGAAGAGGAACAGGAAGCACCGAAAGTCCTCCTAGACACCTGGAAGAGAACTTATGGCTTGTATGGTTTTTTGTCACCCCATGGACCACTGACTTATTCACGTTAACTACCAGCGCCGTCGGAAAAGACCTTCTCAGTGAACCGGCGGATTGACCCAGTGACTCAGAGGTGCCCAAACGGGACCCCTTTTTATTTTCTCAAGACACATTAGAATCCGTATTTCGAGACCCTATTTTAATACTACTTTCCAAAACAACTGTATTGTCTCCTTTCTTAGGTTTAAAAACCTCCGTAAAACGAATAAGTCATCCTTCTCATAATGCCAGAGATTCGGACTTCTTCTTGAGTAGAGATCTCATAGAGACTTATTGCAAGAACTGAGAATTGTACTTCTTTACAACTTCAGTGTCACTTTAAATCAAAGTGTGTCTTTTACACAGACACAATCCTTTGACGTGTGAGACCACAATGTCCTGGCTTTTCACTACTTACATAGGACCAGAGGAGACGTTTAGTCTTTTTAAAATAGGAACTGAAATAGGTACTCCGTGTACAGTCAGAAGTCCACCCCGAACCTTTAGACTAGTTGTCGACAGTTGTGGAGAGTGTAGACAAAACAAAAATTCTATGATGGACTGAACCTTCAAGAAATAGTTTCGTAGGGTCCATAAAGACATCGATTCTTCTATAGTCAAAAGAATTCGTGAAATTGTACCACGAAATATCAGAGTTCATAGGGACACCCGGTTGGATATTAGTTGACTGACAGTTTTTTCCCAAAACACCGACTAATGTCTCCTTCATTATTCTTCAGTAGTCATAACTTACTTAGAGATAAAGAGTCGTAACATGGGGTTAAATATCTCGTCACTGAATATAAATAATGTACGAATGGTTCATAAACGATATAGTTCGTTTTCATTACTTATTTCCCAAAAACTAAGTCCTTGGTGATGATGAACTTTATATCATAAAATAGTAAAGATTTTATTATAGTAAACATTCTTTACGATAGCAAAATTATTTTATAAAAGTCCCCCTTTTAAGTGTGATAGGATAGATATCAGTTTATTGGAACTTAAAGTTTTGGTAATTTTGTACTTTTGTTTTCTTGATAGCATTGACTTAAATAGTTTAGGAATATCTTACTAGACTGTAGTTATAGAATAAGATGATAAAGGGACTAAAGTTCTATTCTACCGATTAGATAGACTTAGTCGGTTCTAATTGGGGTATGAGAATCACTTTTAGATCGAAGTCCTGACTAAGAGAATCGTAGGTACACGGTGTAAAACAACGGTTTGAAATTAGTTTATTAAAAGGAGGTGGTCCAACCCTTTGGATTTTTACACCTAAAGACAGTTTTCGGACCTTGTACTCAATCCGACAAGAAAGGGTCGAAAAGTTTAATAATTTCTGTATCGACTATAAGTATGTTGTCGACTATTATCTTAGTTACACACTGACTAAAATTTACTGTCTAAGTCCTTAGGGTTGATATTGAAGTACTTAACATGAAAAGTCCTAACTCTGGTTTTTCACATTAAAAAAAAAGGAACTGGGGTGACGTGTCGAACAGCCAAGAATCAAGGGACGGGTCCCTACCTTGGTCCCGGGAGTCGTCACTTTCTTGTCTGAGGATTGGTGACCTGGTGGTCCATTAAGGGTCTTCAATTATTGAAAATAAATAAAAAAATTTTAAAATAAAAATTTGAAATGTTATAACATAATCAAAACGGTTTATAGCTTTACTTAGTGAAGGTCTACCAAAACAACGTCGGTCAAGCTATGACCAAATATTCGTTAGTCACAGAAAACATTAGTCACAGGATCTCGTTCTACCGGTAATTACTAGTCCCTCTTTACTTTTAAAAATTTGACCAAAAAACGATACTTCATCGTCGTTGTTTTTGTTCTTGAAGAAATCGAATAAAAATACTTATAAGTAAAAACTTTTTTATTTTTTAGGACTTCCGATAGTCCTACTTCAAGACCTCACCTTGTGTGGATGTTTTGGGATATTGGTACGTAGGGATCTGTGTGTACGTACCCATGAGTCAACGAAGTCAGCACAGGTTGAGAAACGTTAGGATACCTGACATCGGACGGTCCGAAGAGACAGGTACCGTAAGAGGTCCGTTCTTTTGACCTCACCCAACAGTACGGGAGGAGGTCCCCTAGAAGGACTGATTCGTTAGTTTGGGTGTTGAGGACGTAGAGGACGTAATGTCCTTCTACGAAATGGTGACTCGGTGTTCCCTTCGGAGGGGAATCTGTGTTTCTACGTTCAAATCGAGTCAGACTAAGGACCTCAAATGAGAGGTGTCTAAACATAGTCCGTCGAAGTAGTCAGGTTTCGGGTATGTTTATTAAAGGGACTACGTCTAAATTCATTATTTTAGTCCGAGTCTAAGAGAAAACCTAAGTGTATAAGGAAGGAAAGAGGAAGTAAAAGGTTGAGGCAACAGTTTTTACCGGAGTCTTGATACGATCCCTCCTTAACACTTTTTTTAACTGTGTAATTTGTCTTTCGTTTTTTATTCAAATCTACTACGACTCAACTTTTATTTATCTTTCAACGATAGGTGTGTAAATTTTTGTGTATATCCTGGTCTTGTATGTCCTCTTTATGAACCTTAACTCCAGTGTAATCTTCTAAGTACGTTGTAACTTCTTTCTGTAAACGATTTAAACCTAAAAAAAAAGTGTATATATACCTTAAATCTTTCTACCATTGTTATTGGGACACATACTCTGTCGTTTTCTCTGTGACTATATATCTAGTCAGAATACCCGAGACACCCTCTCCCTCTCCCACCCCTCTACACCCTCTTACCGTAACTTTGTACATATTATAGTACATACTTTGCTCAGCGGTCAGGTCCAAGCTACGTGCTATGACCTAAAAATTAACAAATTAATTATATGTTGTAAGTGTTTTGATATGACGCGAATAAAATTCATTTGATTAATTATTCTAAATTGTACACATGTGCAAACACTTCGATAATAAGGTTAGTTCTATTACTTGTTACGTAGTGGGTTTTTTCAAAGGAGTGTAGAGAAATATTAGAGGGGAGTTAGGAGAGGGGTGGAGGATGAGGTTAAAAGTACGTCGTGAAGACAGTACTTAATCAAACGTATAAAATATACTATATTTACCTTAGTATACATGAGAACAGATTGAAGAAAGTGAGTCGTATTAATTCTAAGAAAGTACCAACATTCATAGTTACCGAGTAAGGAAACATAACTACTTTTCAGAAGGTAATGTATCTATATTTTACTAAACAATTAGATAAGTGGACAATTGTTTGTAAAGACAATGGAGATCAAACTCCGACGATGTTTCAACGAAACTCGATAAAATACAGTGTGAAAATTATCTGTACACGAAAGTAAAAAGAGAACCCACTTATAGACCCTCACCTTAAGGACCTCGTATACCATCCACAAATAAACTAAAATTGAAAGAATAAAAAAGATTATCAAAAAAGTATCTAAGTGAACCTAAAATATGAGTCTATTAATACGACAGACATTGATTTCTATCCAAGTGAAGAAGTAAAGGCTTGACAGACAAAAAACGAAGAAAGAGAACGGAAAAATGTGACCGATCTTAGGGATCATTTTGTGATTTATGTCTTCCACTCTCGGTTGTAAGAAGGGGATCACGACTTTAATCCCCCCTTAGTAAGTAAGAAAGTGGTAGTTCATACCACAAACGACATCAAAAACATCTCCAAAAAATAACTCAACTCCTTTAAGGAATCCAGGATTAAACGACCTTCAAAATTTTGTTCTTATCTACGACTTAAAAGAGTTTACGAAAAAGATGTAGATAATTCCAATAAGAGTAATTAATTAGTTGACGATGAACAGTCGGGGACATTGATGTGATAACTATTTAACGGTGTTATTTTACAGTTTCTTAGATAGTGAGAGGGTAAAATATATTATTTTGTTCCGAGTGTTCACAGATCTTTCAAGTACTGTCTTGCTTATTAAAACTTATCTTCAGAGAGACTATGGTTTTGGACTAAGGGACAAAAAATATGATATCTAATAAAAGTCCCCGAAGAGACCACCGAGTCACCATTTCTTGGGTGGACGTTACGTCTTCGACGTCCAACCTAGGAACTCAACCCTTCTAGGGGGCCTCCTCCTTTACCGTTGGGTGAGACCATAAAAACGGTCCTATTAGGGTACCTGTCTCCTCGGACCGTCCGATGTCAGGTGTCCCAGTGTTTCTCGACCTGTACTGACTTCGTTTTTTCGTGTGTGCGTGCGTTACGTCACACAATTGTTGAAAGAAGAAACAAAGACGTGTAACTTGATTATTTTTCACTGATTTATTAGTGTCTAAACTGGGAAAGTGGTTTTCTCCTGACGTTGTGTAATCTTTCTTATAGGTTCTTATAGGTTCAAGGAAAGTCTAGTTAACAATCCGTGGACTCCTCGTTACGTGATACCGTTTCTACTGTCTAAAAAGACCCAAATCCACTTGGTGGTCTCAGGGTTTTGAAGTAAGTGTCGAGGACTAGTGAACGAAAGAGATCAGGAACTTTGACCGAACACTATTTCACCAGATCTCCTCTCGACAAGTTTAATTGATCCTATTTATAAAGAGTTTTTAAAATTTTGTCTCCACGTATACCAAGTCCTTAAGGTAAAGATTAATATAGTTTTTAACTTTAAAACCGTATATGGGTTTTATGACTCTATAAATGTATAGATACAAAGGTAGTTTTCCACCTTCGTTGGGTTTATAGTTGTTTACTTATCTATCTACTTCATGCCAGATATGAATGTGATCTTATAATAAGTTGGAATTTTTCCTTTCTTTAAGATTTTGTACGATGTTGCATCTACTTTGAACTCATGTAGTACTATTTACTTTATTCTGTGTTTCACTGGACACGACGTACTAAGGTGAATATGTCCTACAGATTTCATCAGTTTGAGTCTCTGTCGTCTTATCATCACCAGTCCTCGACCTCCCTGTCCCCTTACCCCTCAATGAGAAATTATTCATGTTTAAAAGTCGAAAAGTTGTACTTTTCTCAAGATCTCTCCTTATTACAAAGACAAATTATTATTACATTTACATAAATTATAGTGACATAATATGTGAATTTTAATAATTATACCATTTTTTTTACAGACAATCCTACCATTCTAAAAAACTCAATTTGTTTAAATTCTGAAAAATTTTAATTAAAAATGACCTCATATCAACTAAATGTTTCAGTCAAAGGCCACATGTCGTTTCACTTAGTCAACATGTATATCTCGTATAGGTGAGAAAAATCTTAATATAAGGGTACATCCAGTAATGTTTTGTAACTCATCTCAAGGGACACGAGACATCATCCAAAGAATAATCAATAGATAGATATAATACATATACTGTTAGGGTTGGAGGATTAAATAGGGAGGGGATGAAGGGGGAACCATTGGTATTTAAACAAAGGATAAAGACACTGAGATGAAGACAAAACCTTTATCCAAGTAAACATGGTAAAAAATTCTAAGGTGTATATTCATAATATTTATAATATACTATAAACAGAGACTGAAGTTAGTCATACTCTTAGGGATCCAGATAGGTACAACGAGGTTTACCATAATAAAGTAACAAAAATACCGACTCATTACAACGTAACATATATACATGGTGTAGAAGAAATAGGCAAGAAAGGTATCTGTATCCAACGAAGGTACAGGAACCATGACATTTATCACGACGTCACTTATAATCCCATGTCCATAAAAAAGTTTAATACCAGAAGAGGTCTAAATACGGGTCTTCACCTTAACGACCCAGTATACCATCGTGAAAAAAATCAAAAAATTCCTTGAAGGTATGACAAGAGGTATCACCGATATGGTTAAATGTAAAGATGGTTGTCACATCCTTCCAAGGGAAAAGAAGAAAAGAGGTGTGGAAGAGGTTGTAAATGACGAACATCTAAGAAACTACTACCGGTAAGACTAGTAACACTCACCTTCAATTTCAGTGAGTCAGCACAGGCTGAGAAACACTGGGGCACCTGATATATCCGGTGCCTTAAGAGGTCCGGTCTTATGACGTCACCCATCGGAAAGGGAAGACGTCCCCTAGAAGGGTTAGGTCCCTAGTTTGGGTCCAAAGGGTGTGACGTTCGTCTAAAAAATGGTCTACTCGGTGGTCCCTTCGGGTTCTAAAAAATGGTTGACTCGGTGGTCCCTTCGGGTTTCTAGTCACACTTCACTATAGAGTAACATCAAAACTAAACGTAAAGAGATCTACCCCTTTGTCACCTTTGTCACAGTCTGAAATAAAAACCCCCGAGGTTTTAGTGACGTCTACCACTAACGTCGGCACTTTAATTTTCCGCGAATGAGGAACCTTCCTTTCAATACTGGTTGGATCCGTCGTATAATTTTTCGTTTCTGTAATAAAACGGTTGTTTCCAGGTAGATCAGTTCCGATACCAAAAAGGTCATCAGTACATACCTACACTCTCAACCTGACACTTCTTTCGACTCGTGACTTCTTAACTACGAAAACTTGACACCACAACCTCTTCTGAGAACTCTCAGGGAACCTGACGTTCCTCCAGGTTGGTCAGGTAGGATTTCCTTTAGTCAGGACCCACAAGTAACCTTCCTGACTACGATTTCGACTTTGAGGTCATGAAACCGGTGGAGTACGCTTCTCAACTGAGTAACCTTTTCTGAGACTACGACCCTCCCTAACCCCCGTCCTCCTCTTCCCCTGCTGTCTCCTACTCTACCGACCTACCGTAGGGGTTGAGCTACCTGTACTCAAATACACTTGAGGCCCTCAACCACTACCTGTCCCTCCGGAGCGTACGACCCTAAGTACCCCAGCGTTTTTCAGTCTGTGCTGATTCTCTGAGTGGACTTGACTTGACTTGACTTATTAATCACGACAACTCGTAGAAAAGTACACGGAAAACCAGTGGACATGTACAAGAAACCTCTTTACAGATAACCTAGCAGGGGAGTAAAAATTAAACTCAACAAACAAACAAACAAACAAAAATTATGCCTAGACGTACTCGACAAACATATAAAACCTCTGATTAGGGAACAGTTAAGCCAACGTTTATAAAAGAGAGTAAGACACCTAAAAGAAAGACAAAACAAATACTAAAGGAAACGATACGTTTTCGAAAATCCAAACAAATAAAAACAAAAAAAAAAACAAATAAATCCAAGGTAAACAAATAAAAACAAAAATAAAAGTAATGAGATCCTCCATCTGGTTCTTTTCTAAGATAACACTAAATACAGTTTCTAACAAGACGGATATAATGGGAGATTCTCAAAATATCGTAGGTTAGAATGTAAATCCGGAAAAAAAAAAAAGAAATTAGGTAAAACTCAAATAAAAACACATACTACAATCTATCACAATATTAACGTAAGAAAATGTAAATCGACAGGTCAAAAAGGTCGGAGTGAATAACATTTCTTACATTCTGTAAGGAAAATTCTAAAGATGAGATGTGACGACGACAACGACGATTCAACGAAGTCAGTACAGACTGAGACACGTTGGGGTATCTACCGTCGCGTCGTCCCAGGGGGCAGGGACCCTAAGAGGTCCGTTCTTGTGACCTCACCCAACGGTAAAGGAAGAGGTTACGTACTTTCACTTTTCACTTTCACTTCAGCGAGTCAGTACAGGCTGAGAATCGCTGGGGTACCTGACGTCGGATGGTCCGAGGAGGCAGGTACCCTAAAAGGTCCGTTCTCATGACCTCACCCCACGGTAACGGAAGAGGGATGAGATGTGTTAACGAAAGTTTATGTTTATATTCTCCGTCGATGATATATTCTAGTGAATCGTTGGTGGGTAATGGTAAGTTAAAAATTTTGTGACTCTTTTTACCCTAAGTTCAATCTTCCTCCTTTAACCTCTCTTCCTTATAAACCCTAACACATTGTCACTAACTTTCTCTCCCGGATCTCCCCACGTTTTAGTCGGTGTATTACCGTTTTTACGAAAACCTCCGTACACGTCACTTTACGTTCTGGTCTCTGTCTTGCATTAAGTATGTCATGAAGTGTTTTACAGGAAGATTCTCGGTGATTAAAAACTAGAAAAACACCTATTCTGACTTCCCTCCGTCCTTTTTGAATATAATACTTTTAACTCGGTAAGTCACTATCTCCACAATTATTCTTCGTTACTCATAATCGTGTTTCATCCGTGGAATCTTACATTTATTCCCATGATAATTGAGTCGATTGTTTTGATTTTACTTACTTAAATAATTTACCACACTTTGTTGTACTATAAGTTTTCTTCCTTTTAGTGTGTCTCTAAAGTATTGTTTTGTTGCGGACATTATATTGTATATCAGTTACTTATAAATTACTTAACGATCCTTTTAATTTATCAGAACAAACCCGAAGTCTCTGTTTCGTCTTGTCCGGAGACTGGAACGAAGATTGGACGGACCTGTGATGGGACTGACCCTCAACTGACACTCATTGACGGACGACACTCACGTTCTGAAGGTCGTGGTACCTATTCTACCCCTTCCTTAGAACTCTAATAACTCGAGGATCTCCCTGGAGGGTCGGGATCGTTGTGAGGTTCAAAATATACTGATTTGTTTGTCATAATTGTACTTTGGTCTCGACGTTAAACCAGTGTTTAACTACCACTATAGTCAAACGTTGACGGGACCCTAACATTTACCCTCGGGATTTGACGTTAGAAACTTCAGAGTGGGTGCCTCTCCTGAGAAGTATTAGCCCTGAGGTCTACACGACACTGGACCCTGAAGGGTCACGACTTTTGAGAGTTCAGACCTACAACTGGAGGTAGGTTCAGACCTACAACCAGTTCTGGGTTAAACCACTACATAGTAGACGAGAAAGATAAAGATAAAAGAAAATTACAATCACACAAGTTACGATTATACAACTTTCATTCGATCTATTAAGAGGTTATTTGTAGATATAATAAATAAACATATATTGTTCACCGAATAAAACAATTGTTTAGGAAACTTGGTCTCTGTTTTTACTTTTGAAAACCATTTTGTACTTATTTACCTTTACTTTTAGGTTGTTAAGTGTGTATAAAAATGACTAAACATTAAGTCTATAAAGACTTAAGGGAATTAGTTAAGAAGATCGAGTATGATTAGTGATGTACCGTTCCTAAAATACACCGATTAAAAACAGGAGTTATGTATTAAAATTTAAAAATTATTTATTTATTAAATTTGGATTTAAAATCCCTATTCCTAAAAAAATACTTACTATCGAGATTTATACCGGAGACTTGGATTTCTTAATAAAAGAATCTTACTCATAGAAGAGAGACTGCGATACGGACACGTTAGGATTAGCGAAGGAGAGACACGACGGTTGAGGGACGGGACCAGGGGTGTCGTCCACCTCTCCCGGGACCCAAAACCACGTCCAGGGAGGATGTGTGCAGAGTGACACCCAGAGAGTCACGTGTCTTTATGTGACGTCTCAGGAGATCGACACTCCGACTCTACTGTTCACACTATCTAAAAGAGCGAAAGACCTTCAAGTTACTCATCGCTGGAAGACACCGTAAAACGACCAATCTTCTTAGGACTGCTTATTCCTCTTAGTAGGGGGGTGACGACCCGACGAACATGGTCTGATTTGATATTGCACTTAGTGACCACAGTATGAACGTCAGGTCCCAGTGTCGAAGGAAGAGGACGGATTATGAACACCAACCAGAACTCAATGGAAGACCCGTTATTACCTAGGATTTCTTTCTTTTATCTTAGTCTTGAAATCCTTATTCACCATACCTTATTTCTTTAGGATAAAATCTGGGGTGAAGAAGGGTCCCAAGGGTATTCTGACGGACAAGGCGGTCAGGAATCCAGTGTCTCCTCCGTGTCAAGGTGACCCTTGTAGGAATGGATTTGTGTCACTTCGGTGCTGGTGGAAGTCTTCCGACCTCTCTTCGTACAAAGTCGAGAAGGTGATCTACCTTTTATAGAAGAAGAAGTTACAGTTCCGGAACGTTCCACTCGGACTGTCCCACTCCCTTCTCAACGACCCGTACACGACGACGACGGGGTGTTGTCCTTTGTCCCCAAAGGACCTCATCGTTCAACGACACCGAGTACAGTTGAAGAGATACCTGGTCCTCTCACAGAGTGAGTGGGGTTTGAAGGAAAACGTAATTGGTCGAGAAGTCAAGTCAAGTCAGTCAGCGAGTCAACACAGACTGAGACGTTGGGGTACTTGGCGTCGTGCGGTCCGGAGGGACAGGTAGTGGTTGAGGGCCTCAGGTGGGTTTGGTAAAAGTCAACTATGGTTAATGTAGACTTTTATTTGTGTTCAGTTTAAACTATTGTTTTCCTTCTCACTATTAAACTGCTTGATGACACAAGTCGACAACGTAGATACTACTTTGAACAAAATTCTATGACGTACGTTTCCTAATACCTTTGTTGTATTCTACATTACTAGTAAATAGGAGTATGGATGTATACGAAAGAAAGTGAATTCCATCTTTTATTTAACGAAATACTTTTCTTCTTTTTAGACAAACACAATTAATGACGTCGAAAGAGTTGGATGTATAGTTATATCGTTAGTGATATTAAGAAGTGGTGTTGTAGACAAGTCAATAGATTAAACCCTGAATTATCATCCTCTTTTCTATTAGAGGGAAACGTCTTCCGATCCTACTTAGAGCGTCTGTACCTCAGGACAGCGTCACCAGGGAAAGAGAAGAGATAAACAAGACTGTCGGGTCCAGACAAGTCTCTCCCGTTTATTTACGATCTAAAACCAGTAGCCCAATAGTTTGGAAACTTAAATATAACAAGGCTAATTAAGTTAACCTTGGGAGAGTCAGTCCAGACTGAGAAACGCTGGGGTCTGGACGGTCCGAGGAGACAGACACCGTAAGAGGTCCGTCCTTATGACCTAGAAAGGTTGGGGTCCTAAATTGGGTCCAGAGGTCGTTACATCCGTCTAAGAACTGGTAGACTCGGTGGTCTCTTCGGGGGTTTTCGGTGTGTTTCGGAGATATAAGACACGTGGATCAAGATTCCCTTATATGGTGTTCTCTAGAGGTATTCTGTCAACTAGTATTTATTCTGGTGATGACTAGTATTATAAACATATTCTTACATTTCCTTTTCGGTACGGATTCCTATAATGATTTGTTGTACCACAGTTGATGTTTGACCGTGAACGGTTCTCATAAACGGTCGGTGACTGGTTGTCGTTCCCGTAGACAGAAGACGGAGACGTCTCTGACTTGGGACACGACGACGTCGACGACTGGAAGTTGTGAGCGACTCCCCTCACGTCCCACCTCTCACTCCGTGAGACACGAGGTCCCTTTGACCACTTTGTCCAGAAAGGTACCAATCTATAAAAGTCCTTGACTAAAGTACTAGGGTTAGGAACGTAGAGAAGTATAGATCTTTGTGTGATTTAGGGAAGTACCACTGCAGTCGAGGAACACTGATCGTCTTTTAGAAAACATTTCATTCGTGAACTAACGTGACTTAAGGGGAAGTGGTTTTAGAATTTATAACTGAAAGGGGGAGATGGAGAACCTCGTCAGAGAGTCTCGATAGACTCGAAGCCAGAGGGACCGACGTCAGGAGTAAAACGGGGTTCATTTTGAATCGAGAGTGGAGAGTGCAACACGTAGAAACATCAGCTGTTACCGTTTGTCGTCTCTCGACAATGGATGTCACCGGATGGGGAATTTCAACTTGTCTTTGAATGAAAGAATAGAGTTTTATTAATGTCGGAATCGATTTGACCAACTTCACGAAAGTCTAGGACGGGACCTTAGAGGTAATTTAGACTATCATGGTCTGTATCGTGTTTAACAAGAGGTTGGAAAAAGATGTTTTGGGGGTTGGAAAAAGATGATTAGTCAACTGATTATATTTTATAATTAAAGGGGAGTCCAATAAGTTGAAACAATGGGAAGAGTCACTTTCCAAGAGGACTATCGTGGAGACGATAAGTTTTATGGAAGTACAGGACTTGTCTAAAAAAATTGTGAGAGTATGGTTTACACTTAATTACACGAAATTTTATTAGAATAGAATTTATAACTTTTCTTTGTTATGGTCCGACAGATACGTTATTGATAAGATTTGAGGAAAAATTTGGTTAGTAATCGTTTTTGTTTTAATTGCTTCATCGACTTGAACACCTAGATAGAACCTATGTAATTTAACGTTTTTCATATGAATGTCACCATCAATATCTAAAAATTGTGTCAAGTGTAAAGTACATACGGACAATTTCACTTTCAGCGAGAAGTACAGACTGAGAAACACTGGGTACCTGATATGTCGGGTACCTTAAGAGGTCCGGTGTTATGACCTCATACATCGGAAAGGGAAGAGGTCCCCTAGAAGAGTTGGGTCCCTAACTTGGGTCGAGGGGGTATAGCGTCACCTAAGAAGTGGTCGACTCGGTGTTCGTTTCGGGTTCTTATGACGTCACCCATCGGATGGAAAAGAGGTCGTCTAGAAGGGTTGGGTCCTTAACTTGGTCCCAGAGGACGTAACGTCCTCAGTGGGAAAGAATAAAGAAATTTTTTGTAGATGACTATTAGTTGATACACTTACCACTTACGAGTTAAGTTGTATATTATCATTCACTTTTTGTAATATTCGGATAACATTGTTATTAAGAAATTTTCCATTCGACTATAAGTGTTATAATACACTAACGTCTTAATAGTTATAGTATAAATAACCTATAGTGTGTAAAGGGATATTAATGGTACGTTATATATTAGTCTTTTTATTATTTACGACAAAAGTTTAGGACGGTCAGGCTCTAGGAGAAGTTGTGTCATCGTGAGTCGAACTGGGCTATGAGATCACTAGCAGCTGGCAGAGATTAATTCTCTGGCCAGAGGAAACCGGTGCCCCACAGCCGCCAGCCGCCCTGTCCATCACCGAACTCCCGGAGTTCACTCAGACCTACATCCATTGAGTCAGTGATGCATCCAGCCATCTCATCCTCTGGTGTCCCCTTTCTCCTCTTGCCCCAATCCCTCCCAGCAATCAGAAGTCTTTTCCAATGAGTCACTCTTCACATGAGGTGGCCAAAGTACTGGAGTTTCAAGCTTTAGCATCAGTCCTTCCAAAGAAACACCCAGGGGCTGAATATCCTATCAGAAATGGACTGGTTGGATCTCCTTGCAGGTCCACGGGACGTCTTCTCAACAGGATCTTCTCTGCAACACAACTGAGTTCAACCTACGCCATGCTTTCTAGGATGTCTTCTGTCGCGAGCTGAGCCGATCTTCAAGCTCGAAGTGAGGACCATGTTTTTCACATCAACCTCGAGTGGATACTGTGTCCGGACAAACGCTGAGACAGAACTGCCTAAGCACATCTCAGCTCCATACATGTTATACACAGACCATGTGACACCACTTGAGATGATGATCAACTCACTTCAGCCCCCTTGACTAGACCGGACCCTTGTGTTTGCTCGTGCCTCGACAAGGATCTAGAGCTAGTCTCCGCCGTTCCTGGTGGCTGGGAGAGAAGGAGTATGTGGGAGCCAAAGGAGTGGGTTATTATATATTCTGGGAGATGTGGGGAGTGTGGGGGGGTTAAGACATTGTCCCATATTCTCCCTCTCTACCTACTCACAGTCGCACGTCACCTATGAACTTCTACATCAGTGATCACTTCGTTTTCCTCTTGATCCTTCTCATGACCAGCCTGCTCCCAGCCGTGTCGCCCCCCCCCCATCGAACAGAGACACCGTAGTCCCTCTGTCGCCCCACCAGACCCCTCCCGCTCCCTCTCCTCACTCTGTGAAGCTTTCTACCCACATGATGTATTTGTCATATTTCGCGAAATTTTTTGGAAATGAGACCTTGTATAAAACATATAGCAAGACCGCTGCTCACTGCTCACTCCACCAGAGCCTGGGACTGAGATTGACCAGTGCTGTTAAATCAACTACATTCGTGATTAAATTGAAAGGTATATTACCAGAATATGACGCAGTTGGATCTGCTTGCGCCTTAGAGTGGCAACCACCACTACGGACTTCCGTGTAGTGGGTAGTTCTGCACCAAGTTGCAGCCGGAAAAGAGGAGAGACAGAGGAAGGTGGGTACTCTTAAGGCCAACCTTTTTCACTCTCCCTCTTTCCTGCCACTGACTTTGCACTTCTCACAGCACGCTGCCTTTTGTGGAGAGGTCGGCTTTGTCACAACTTGGCTGTCGTTAATTAGAAAAGTGGTCGCGCGAGGGTCCCAGATCTGGCAAGAGATTGCTGAAGGATTGGCAGTGAGTGAGTCCAGCTGATCGTGCGCTGGCATCTGGGCTGTTTGCTATAGAGTGTCACAGCGTTGAGATGGGGTTCTTCGACAGTGGGACAGTACACAATAACACGTAGCTCTGTGCACTGCTATGGATGTACTCTGCATATAGTTAAATGATGCTATAGGGGCACAAGACGAAGTTTGCTCAACCCATTGGCACGGAGTGAGGCCTTAACCACTATACTCCGTTTTATCCTATTTACTTGGAACCAGTCTGTTCTTTGTCCATAATGTCCACCCTAAGTTGTCCTATCTAACCCCGCTTTTCCCTGCACTTCCTCTAGACTTCGCAACATATACGTTTTTCTCGGATCACACAAGAAGCGTCCTGGTTCAACAAAGCTGGTCTCCGTGTCATGTTATCCCTGTCTCTTTCATGAATTTTCCACAGTTTTATTGGTGATCCACGGGTATTTTGTATGTTTAACCAGAGCTCCCAACCTACCACTCTTTGGCTATCTAAGATATCAGATAAATGGGCCCATGATAGTAGATGGTTGGTTTCTTTTTTGGGGAATCTCATGCTCTTCAGCGTTATTCACTCTTTATGTATGTCACCCCATATGCTGAGAGATAGCTTATAGCGTCCATCTTATGACATGCACTTCAGTTAACTTTGATCTCTGGTTTTCTCTGCCTTTTCTAAAACCCCAGCTTCTGAACACCCGCTTCCTGGAACCAGTCTCTCCATCACCGCGGATTACATCTTCTGGAATGCGCTGAGCTTCCCAGCTGCAGCGCACAGAATACTGTATTGCTACTGAACCGACCTTACTTTTTTGCGGTTCTTTTGAAGAACTTTAGCTTCTGAGTTCATTTCCCCTGGATAAGCTTTTAAATCATCTCTGTCTATGCCTTTGTGCTAGGGGGAATATGGGGGGAGGTTGGGAGAACGCAGTTTAGGTGCAGTTTTAGTTTTAGATTCGTCATTTCTATGGCATATGAGCTACTTTATCTCCTTTTGCCAGGATGATTTGCTTCAGTTCCCAACTCTCGTCCTACCAAGTTTATGATTATGGGAGAGTTATATATGAGCATCTCCATGTGAAATATATATACAAGTTATATAGGGAACAACTGGTTCACTCGGTCCAATGTAACTAGTATAGCGATACAATTGCCGTCGTTAAGTTGTGCGAAAAAATTTACCAGCCTTGAGGCCTATGCATGACCGGCATAGACTACGCCAGGATTAGGTTGTTTTCAACGTGATGCTATGCCTGTTGTGCTTGGGGCAGCACATATCACGTCGAGTGACACCTCTCATAACTCGACGAGATACTAAGGAATGCAGGTGAATTTAAGTTTCTACAGAACCTCGTGCCCCAGTATGAAAACTGGATCTTTCTACGCTTTGCTACTTCCCCTTCTTAGCGATTGACACTCTCATGTGTCATGGGAATTGCCGATATAGTAGCGTCCATCACAATGGAGTAGCCATCAACTAATGTGCACTTCCACAAGAATAAGAAGTGTCGGAAATGCGCAGGTACTAGTATATGGATGCAATCTCAAAAAGACAGATGATTTGTAGTCTTATGAACTTCTTTGCTACCACATACGGTGAAACCAAACATCCTCTTCACTTGCACTGTAATCTATTGCACGTATAAAATCTTGATATGATAAGTCTGACTGGCCATATAAGTCGGCATAATGTCTCCAGGAATGACGATCTTTAATCCCCAAGAAATTTTAATGGGGGCCCTTCCTTTGAGTCATTGCTTTAACGTTGCTTACGGTCGCCTAACCAGGGTATAGTTGGCCGGTTCCATGGCTGCTCTGGCGTCCCATGCTGAAGAAGCTGAAGTTCTGAACCGGTTCTAGTGAAGATCTGCGAGCATTACCACCTGGGACATTTTAGTTACTCTGGACATTCCTTATGAATCAGGGAAGCCTACTTCTTTGTCCCTCCGCCGGTTCTGAGAACTCACTGTGCTGGGCCCAATATGAGATGAAGAAGGTCTTCGACTTTTTTTCAAAGTTGAGTCATGAGGAGAGACTCGTGGTGAGAATGCTAATAAGTCACTGGAAGCACCGAATTCCTAGGAAAAAAATTTCTAGATTTTATAGAGTACCTATCTATGGCTGGACCCAAATTCTGTTAATTTTGGCCTCTTCTGTTCTGCGGAAATACAGAAATGAAGCAGTCTTTGCTGGAACTCCAGCACAAGGCTAATACAGATGTTTTAGTGCCAAGACACGAAGATTACACTGACTGTCGTGCTCAGTAGCCGAGATCCCACCTAACTTCCTCATCTTTTCCTTCCTTGGACACATTGCTAGCATATAAGCCCACCACCAAGCCAATTCCAACTTCAAGAAAAACGCCCAACATCCACCATTACTACTGTCCCCAGTTCTCTGGAGGAGGCCATTCGTAACGTTATCTTTGTGCCCTAAGAGCTTTCTATGTTTCTTTAGAAAGAGTGAAAGATCTGTTTGACCCACCACAGACTCTTGTAAGCCTCTCTCCAAATCAAAAGTTTCTCAAGGAGAGAATACCATTCTGGTTCCATTTTATGGTATTCATCTGATTTTTTGGGCAGTGCTTGAGGTTTCTGTTGCTTCACATGGGCTTCAGCTCAAGTAAATAAACTTGTGGGCACGTGGGGGAACAGCCATATCCTCTCACTTCCTCCAGTGCTTGTGATCTTGCACCCAACGCGGCTTTCTCCAACGGGTGTGGGTGACTCCTCTTCGTAAGCCGCGAAGGGTCTCCACCTGCAAACCTTGCAGCAGGGCGACCAACAACTGTCGTTTAATCAAATATGCTGGAGCCACCTAAGCGGGAGACGCCGCGTATGAAGTGAAATAGTGTTGGGCCAAGGATGACTAGTTAAATTCCTGCTGGTTTGCCCGAGCCGCATACAGGGAAGAACTGGATGCGTCCTGTAGGATCCGAGGATGTGAGCATCAAAATTAACTACCACCGTGTGTCCGCATTGACAGGGGATGTGGTTGAATTCTACACTAAATTGCATTTCACCTGGAACCCATACCACTTCAGTGGTATATTTCTCCTTCATATACCATAGATTTTTTGATTTCTTTCCCAGTTCATTCAATAAATTAATAAAATTTCAACAAGATACTATATAGTGTATTTTTATTTTTTTGCTTAACCTTCTTATATCGAGAACTGAGTACAAATCCGTATCTATGGAAAAATAAGATGGATTAAATACAGTCACAACTACCATAAATATTCTCTTTGGTGAAAGTTTTGGATAAAGCGCTGGAGATGTGTTAAGTATGTCTGTAAGGATTATATTAATAGTTTCTCTGTTTCTGGCAAGGAGCTGAAAAGTGAGTCCATCCTAATTACCTGCGCAGTATGCCCAATCCATAGAAAGTGCTTCTCCACGTATATCCTATTGGCTTGCAGGTCTGCTGATATTCCTTCAAGTCATGGATTTAGGTTATCTTTACAAGTTCTCTCGCTGTTGATTTCGTTGTGGTTTAATTATGTTACATAGGATGTCGGTGTGGGAAACGAACTAGAAGCAGGTTAGAACCCCATTCAAGGAGCTCCCAGCTCTGGCTCAGGATTGCATTAGAACTGGGAGACATCCCCTATTAGAGAGGATTCCTTAGTTTACCATGGGGCTGGGTTCCAGCCCTTGGCAAAATATGTGTATGGAGAAGCGTCCACTGCCCTTCTTGACACTACCAGCTTAACATTCCCACCTGAGAGCGAGTAGGGAAGTTTCCTGTGTGGACTGAGGCTCCTTCTAGACTTCCGACCTCCTTTGCCCATGCCCCGCTGATGAGACCAAAATCGGTACTCAAAAGTCCTTGAGCTGATGGACCTGATGTTCAAATGTCTGATGATGCTTGTTTGGTAGCTCTTATTTAGCACTGGGACAATAAAGGCTGATTGCTGTCCCTCGTGTGGGGGCAGACTCACCAACTGTGGCTTCACTGTGCTGGTTCACTGGAAGCCCTGATGGCAGGGCCTCCTGGAAGTGAGTCAGCGAGGAAGGCTGGAGTCGAGACAGTCCAGCACAGAAACTTCACCTACTCCTTCAGTGTTTAGTAAGGGTTCCCTGCTACCAGCCCCATGGCCTGGTGTCTCCCAGTCTTCTCTGGGCAGAGCTGGGAGCTCCTTGGGGTCTACCTGCTTCTTGTTTCCAGCCAGTCCTTCATTCCCACGTCCAGGGCTGCCTGGGGCCACCAGTTACTGAGCCTTTGGTGGGCTCTGCCAGGTAATAGGATGGGGACTCACTTTCTCAGCTCTGCCAAATCAATTACCGCTCACCCATCTGTTTTCCAACTTCCAAAATTATGTTGCTGTTTTCTCCTCTTCCAATCTTTGTCCTTGTGGATTTAGGTACAAAAAAGATCCTTTATTGTTGTAATGGGGTTTTGGAAAAGAGTGATGGTGAATGCATGTGTTCAACCTACGGTAGTTAATCTGTACATCCCGCAGCGGATCCATTCTCCTGCTGGTGGACATTTAGAGCATTGCCCCTTTCACTCTGGGCTTCCCTGGTGGCTCAGAATGGTAAAGAATTGGCCTGCAGTGCAGGAGACCCAGGTTCAATCCCTGGGTTGGGAAGATCCGCTGGAGATGGGAATGGCTACCCACTCCAGTATTCTTGCCTGGAGAATTCCATGGACAGAGGAGCCTGGTGGGCTACAGTCTATGGGGTCAAAAAGATCTTTCACTCTTTCAAACAAGCCTGGCACAAGCATCGTACATCCTCCTGGTGTGTATGTGTGTGGGCGTTTTTCTTGAAGTGGAATTGCTTGGTGGTGGGCTATATGCTATGACCAGTGTGTTCTCTTGGCAAAACTCTATTAGCCTTTGCCCTGCTTCATTCTGTATTCCAAGGCCAAATTTGCCTGTTACTCTGGGTGTTTCTTGACTTCCTACTTTTGCATTCCGGTCCCCTATAATGAAAAGGACATCTTTTTTGGGTGTTAGTTCTAAAGGGTCTTGTAGGTCTTCATAGAACCGTTCAACTTCAGCTTCTTCAGCATTACTGGTTGGGGCATAGACTTGGATTACTGTGATATTGAATGGTTTGGCTTGGAAACGAACAGAGATCATTCTGTCGTTTTTGAGATTGCATCCAAGTACTGCATTTCGGACTCTTTTGTTGACCATGATGGCTACTCCATTTCTTCTAACGGATTCCTGCCTGCAGTAGTAGATATAATGGCCATCTGAGTTAAATTCACCCATTCCAGTCCATTTGAGTTCGCTGATTCCTAGAATGTTGACATTCACTCTTGCCATCTCCTGTTTGACCACTTCCAATTTGCCTTGATTCATGGACCTAACATTCCAGGTTCCTATGCAATATTATTCTTTACAGCATCAGACCTGGCAAAGAAAGGCAATGCCAAAGAATGCTCAAACTACTGCACAGTTGCACTCATCTCACACGCTAGTAAAGTAATGCTCAAAATTCTCCAAGCCAGGCTTCAGCAATACGTGAACCGTGAACTTCCAGGTGTTCAAGCTGGTTTTAGAAAAGGCAGAGAAACCAGAGATCAAATTACCAACATCTGCTGCATCATGGAAAAAGCAAGAGAGTTCCAGAAAAACATCTATTTCTGCTTTATTGACTATGCCAAAGCCTTTGACTGTGTGGATCACAATAAACTGTGGAAAATTCTGAAAGAGAAGGGAATACCAGACCACCTGACCTGCCTCTTGAGAAAACTATATGCAGATCAGGAAGCAACAGTTAGAACTGGACATGGAACAACAGACTGGTTCCAAATAGGAAAAGGAGTATGTTAAGGCTGTATATTGTTACCCTGCTTATTTAACTTATATGCAGAGTACATCATGAGAAACGTTGGGCTGGAAGAAGCACAAGCTGGAATCAAGATTGCCAGGAGAAGTATCAATAACCTCAGATATGCAGATGACACCACCCTTATGGCAGAAAGTGAAAAGGAACTCAAAAGCCTCTTGATGAAAGTGAAAGAGGAGAGTGAAAAAGTTGGCTTAAAGCTCAACATTCAGAAAACTAAGATCATGGCATCTGGTCCCATCACTTCATGGAAATAGATGGGGAAACAGTGGAAACAGTGTCAGACTTTATTTTTTTAGGCTTCAAAATCACTGCAGATGGTGATTGCAGCCATGAAATAAAAAGATGCTTACTCCTTGGAAGGAAAGTTATGACCAACCTAGATAGCATATTCAAAAGCAGAGACATTACTTTGCCAACAAAGGTCCGTCTAGTCAAGGCTATGGTTTCTCCAGTGGTCATGTATGGACTTTGGAGTGTTGGAGTGTATGGACAGTGAGAGTTGGACTGTGAAGAAAGCTGAGCGCTGAAGAATTGATGCTTTTGAACTGTGGTGTTGGAGAAGACTCTTGAGAGTCCCTTGGACTGCAAGGAGATCCAACCAGTCCATTCTGAAGGATATCAGCCCTGGGTGTTCTTTGGAAGGACTGATGCTAAAGCTGAAACTCCAGTACTTTGGCCACCTCATGTGAAGAGTTGACTCATTGGAAAAGACTCTGATGCTGGGAGGGATTGGGGGCAAGAGGAGAAGGGGACACCAGAGGATGAGATGGCTGGATGGCATCACTGACTCAATGGATGTGAGTCTGAGTGAACTCCGGGAGTTCGTGATGGACAGGGAGGCCTGGCGTGCTGTGATTCATAGGGTCGCAAAAAGTCAGACATGACTGAGCGACTGAACTGAACTGAACTGAGGCTATATGCAACTTCAGCTTTACAAGATAAGACCACAGTGTTTCACCAAATGCTTGTCGCAACATCTGCTTCTACCAGCAATGTCCAAGCAGTCCTGTTGTCTCACAGCCCCAGCAACACTTAGCACTTATTAGATGCCCACCAACTTAATGGGTACAGTGTTGTATCTCCTTTTACTTGGCACTGCTGGGAACTCTGCTGCCCTGAGGCAAGTCTTGCCATGTGTTTGGCCCTTTGGGTCTCCTCATCCGCCAGTTGCCTACTCGAATGTTTTGGCTTTTACAAAAAATGGGCAATTTGTCTTTTTCCATATTGATTTGCAGAATTCTTTATATAGCCTGGAAACTTTTTTTCTTTTGTTGGCTGTCTGTGCTGCAGGCATGCTCCTCTGGCCTGTCTCTGGCTTGCCTTTTCCCTCTGTGAGTCTTTGGTTGCCCAGGCGCTTTAAATTGTAACAAAGTCAAATCTCTTACCTTTATGGCTTAGGCTTTTTATAGCTCGTTGGGAATGAGCTTTTTTTTTTTAAAGATCATGATAAATCTTGTTAAATTAAATTTTCACTGAGAAGAGTTCTCTGAATCTGTCCTCAGAATGGAGAGAGTTGACAGATGTCCTGAATGGTGGACGTCATTGCATTGCGAGTGGAGATCAAAGAGTAAGAGGATAATTGGGGCTTCTCTGGTGGTCCAGGGGTTAAGACTCTGCCTTCCAATGCAGGGGGTTCGGGTTTGATCCCTGATCTGGGAACTAAGGTCTCATGTGCTACCCGGTGTGGCCAGAAATTTTAAAAAAAGAAAAAAAAGAAGAAAATAATTAATGAACACCAAAATGTGTTCAGTGCTCAAGGCTTCTTAGTGCTCCAGAGAGAAATACTTTACTTGATCTTTGACACTGTCCTAAAAGCCCACTTTCTTTGTCTCCTTTGGAGAACTAAGGCCTCCTGCCATGGCTGTATCACAGGTGACTCCAGCTGTGGTGGCTGGGCTGGGAGTTGAAGACACCTGCAGGAGATTGGTTAATAGGTTATCCAGAGGCAGTGAGAAGGAGCAGCCTGCCTTTTCCCAAGGCTGGGCTGCAAATGAATAGTTTGTGTTGTTATTGCTGGTGGGGAGTGTTTGTGTCCCCACCCCCCACCCCATGGAGCCCCTGAGGAAGTGGGAAGGGTTTGGGGCCCAGGAGCCTGCCACTGCCAGCACTGTGATCTTGGGCAGGGTCTACACCTCCCTGCTTTTTTAACTTATATGCAGAGTACATGATGTGAAATGCCAGGCTGGGTGAAGCACAAGCTGGAATCAAAATTGCCAGGAGAAATATCAATAACCTCAGATATACAGATGACACCACCCTTATGGCAGAAAGCGAAGAGGAACTGAAGAGTCTCTTGATGAAAGTGAAAGAGGAGAGTGAAAAAGCTGGCTTAAAACTCAACATTCAAAAAACTAAGATCATGGCATCTGGTCCCATCACTTCATGGCAAATGAACGGCAAATGGAAACAGTGAGAGACTTTATTTTCTTGGACTCCAAAATCACTGCAGATGGTGACTGCAGCCATGAAATTAAAAGACACTTGCTCCTTGGAAGAAAAGCTATGACCAATCTAGACAACATATTAAAAAGCAGAGACATTACTCTGCCAACAAAGATCTGTCTAGTCAAAGCTATGGGTTTTCCAGTAGTCATGTATAGATGTGAGAGTTGGACCATAAAAAAAGCTGAGCGCCAAAGAATTGATGCTTTTGAACTGTGGTGTTGGAGAAGACTCTTGAGAGTCCCTTGGACTGCAAGGAGATCCAACCAGTCTATCCTAAAGGAAATCATCCTAAATATTCATTGGAAGGACTGATGTTGAAGCTGAAACTCCAATACTTTGGCCACCTGATGCAAAGAACTGACTCATTGGAAAAGATCCTGATTCTGGGAAAGATTGAAGGCAGGAAGAAAAGTGGACGACAGAGGATGAGATGGCTGGATGGCATCACCGACTCAATGGACGTGAGTCTGAGTAAACTCTGGGAGTTGGTGATGGACAGGGAGGCCTGGTGTACTGCAGTACCTGGGGTTACAAAGAGTCAGACACAACCGAGCGACTGAGCTGAACTGAACTGACACCTCCCTGAGCCCCTCTTCTTTGGGATTAAATGGGGTGACACTCACACAGCCCTCAGGGAGCTGGGGTGCTGAGTGAGGCAGATAATAGCACCTGAAGCTAAAAAGGTTTTCTTAGGTGGTAGGTCTGTTCCCTGCAGAGAGCCTCAGGGAAGGGTGGAGACCCAGGAGCTTGGCTGAGCAGTGGGCTCCCAGGGAGACTCTCGGGGTTGGTTAGTAGTGGGGCAGGAAACCGATGACCTACTTTTCCTTTTTAAAAAGATCCTTTTTGAGAAGATTATGTTGGCCCAGGGAGTGGGGAGAGGGGAGAAGTGAACTTCCGCCCTCAGGCGGAAGGTGGAGGGGCATGTGAGGTGGGGCTGGGGGCGGTAGCTAGGAGGGCAGGCGAAGACCCTCCCCTCCCCAGCCTCTGTTGACAGGTGGCACTCCACCCTGCCTCCTCCCCAGCCCTCACCCAGCCCCCTCCCCAGGCCTCACCCAGCCCTCTCTGCCTCCCAGCCCCACCCAGGACCTGAGGGGTTAATTTTGCCTGGCGTGGCAGTATGCAAATCCATACTCTTTCATAAACTGCTTAATTAGGCGAATGTTAATGAGACGTTAATTACTGTTGTGCCCATGGATCCCACGGAAACGGAGATTATGTTTCTCTTCAAACATCCCGTCTTAATTATAACTTGTGCTTAATTCTGCAGCTTTTGCCAACTGGGCGAGGGTGGGGTGGGGCGGGGCATGCCTGCCTGCCTGCCTGCCTGGGGGCGGGGGTGGGCGGGCACCTCTCTTTCCAGGGCAGTTCTTTCCTGCCTTCTCACCTTTGGTCCTCCATTCGTTCCTTAAGCACCTACTGTGTGCCAAGCAGGGTCCTGAAGCTGGTACTGGGATGACAGAGAACAGTCAGACCCAATCCTCCTGTGGGGAGCTGGCAGCCCTGTGGGGAGGCAGCCTTGTGAGTAGATGTCACAGGGAGGGCCCCTGGGGCAGACGTAGAGTGGGAGGGACTGCTTGGCAGGTGGGTGGACCAGTGGAGGAAGTGGTGTGTCCCCTGGGTGGTGGGTCAAGGGAAGGCTTCGAGGAGGAGGGGACATGTGGACTGAGTGTGGGAAGTGGAAAAGTGTTCACCAAGTAGACAAGAGACCTGAGTTTGGGTGGAGGGCCCTGCTTGGGCAAAGACCTGGTGGTTGAAGCCTCATCTGCTGTGTGGCTTCCCCAAGGTGCTTTCCCTCTCTGATCATGCTTCCCAAGATTCCAGTCCAGATCTCCTGCCTGGGAAGCACAGGAGGCTGGGAGGCTTGTGCAGCCTTGGGCAGGTTCAGTTCAGTTCAGTTCAGTCGCTCAGTCGTGTCCGACTCTTTGAGACCCCGTGAATCGCAGCACACCAGGGCTCCCTGTCCATCACCAACTCTCGGAGTTCACTCAGACTCACGTCCATCAGGTCAGTGATGCCATCCAGCCATCTCATCCTCCATCGTCTCCTTCTCCTGCCCCCAATCCCTCCCAGCATCAGAGTCTTTTCCAATGAGTCAACTCTTCGCATGAGGTGGTTACCTTCCTCCATCTGGACCCTGAGGGCCTCATCAGGAGTTGATGTGGGCCTGAGGGGAGTGAGGTCCTGACCCAAAGAGGAAGGTGATCAGGGTAGGCTTCCTGGAGGAGGCTAGCTTAAGGCCTGCTTCTCTGGGGCTGTGAGACTGTACTTTGCCTTACACTTGGGTCTTTGAGCATATGATGTGCTTGGTGTATGCCATTGCCCCACGTCCCCTCCAAGGTTAATCACCACAGCCAGGGTCCTAAAAGAGTGGCTTGCACTCACTGTCCTCATGTCACTGCCTTCCACCCGCCCCTCAACCTGCTCTGCCTGGACCCAGCAGGAACCGCCCAGAGCCTGTCCAGCCTGCTCCTTGGGTCCTCTTCCACCCCCAAGTACCAGGAAGCCTCAGGCTGTTCTGGCTTCAGCAAAGTCTGCCCAGGTGATTTCAGGACAGGTTCTTCTCTTTGAGTTCTAGGGCTCAAAATACCCAAGAGGGTGTAAAGCTCCATTTTACAGATGGAAGACATGAGGCCAGAGGTCAGGGTCTGGCCTCAGGTCACACAGCCAGGAGTTAGTAGCATAGCACGGTAGCATAGCAGTTGGCTTTTTGGCCCTTTCTTGGGAGAACAAGGGAGATGGAAGCAGAGGCCTGTTGCCTAAACACCATTGCACAGCCAAGCCTCACTCCATCATTCACGTCCACTTTATAGATAGGAAAACTGAGGCTCAAAGAAGCCATGAGCCAAGGCTGGAAGCATGTGACAGGGCCTCAAAGAACTCCTTGTGTTGTCTCCTCTGACATCACTCCCCTAGGGGAATTCTTGGCCCTGGGGCTACAGGCAGCCATGAGGGGACTTGGCTTCATGCCTGAGGCCAGTTTCATGCCTGGCTCCCCCAGCCCTTGGTGCCCTTCCTCCTGAGAACTCCTTCTGTTGGAATCTCTCCTTCCAGCCCCTAATTCCTGTGACAGATTGTTTACCTGGAGTGTCCTACATCTGACCTGGCCCAGATTAGTGGTATTTCTAGAGTTGAGGCATTTTTAACTGGAAAGAGCACAATCATAGTGGAAAATATTTCATTCTGTGTATTTGCACAATTACAACTGAACCCTTTAAACTGGTTCTTATGTCCCCAAATTTGAAAAAAAAGAGAATGTCCATTCCCCTTTCTGTGCTATCAGCAAGTCGTTCTAGCCTTTGATCATGGTGATCCTGTGTCTGCACTGGGCTGTCATGGCTGGTCCCTCACAGTTGGGTGGCAGGTCCCAGCACCATCCAGTCCCATAGACTAGAGCAAATGTCTGGTTTCATAGAACGGTGTGAATTAATCCATGGATACTTATTAATAGCAACACAAAAGAAAACTTTTCACAATAAATTCGGTGGTTTGTGTGTTCCTGGATTGTATCCCCAGTCTGGGTCTGGCTGTGAGTCCTGTTAACTCCTTTTTCCTTCTGTGCCTCATTTCTTCCAGCTCCAGGCAGAGCACAGGGGGCTCATACAGATGTAGAGATTCCGAACCTCAGAACTGGAGGGCCAGGGGTCTCACACTCAAAGGTTCCAGGAACCAGGCAGGGAATGGTGAGCGAAGCAGGCTGGCTGGGGCCTGGGGGGAACCAGAAAGCCATTGTCAGCTGCGCTGATTGTTGCTCCGTGGAAATGTAGGGTATTGATGGCCAGATTAGATTTTTCGGAGAAGAATGAGAAATCCAGATTTCTATGTGATTTATAAAAGTTGGCAACAGACTCTAATCTTTTAAGACCCACTGAGCAGTCCAAACAAAGCATTCTGTTGCCCAGTTTGCAAGCCCTGTGTATGGTCCAACCTCTGCTTTTATAGATGGGCACCCAGGCCCAACGGGCTGGAGTCGCGGGGCGGGGCTGAGCTCACCCTCAGTGGTGAGGCTCACTCCGCCTCCTCGAACCTTTCCACACCCAGCCTGGGCTGTTAAATGCCACCTCCCCCACCCCCGGGTGCCCTCCACCCCCAACAGGGGTGGGAGCCGTCGGGTGTGTTTGAGCAACGACAACACGAAAGTAGGCTGCTGTGGGAAACAGGCGTGAGTCACCGCCAGGCTTCCTTTCGAGGAGGGAAAATAAGCTGCCTTGTTAAAATTGTCACTCAAGCCTGCCAGGGGCTGGTGCGGGGGGCACGGGGGAGGTGGTTCTGGTTGTCACTTTTTTGGGCGTGGCCACCCTCCAGGCCGTGGGGGGCATGGACACTGCTGAGCAGTGGCATCCCGCTTATGACACCAGGTGAGCAATGGCATCCCGCTTATGACAAGTGGCTCAGATGCCAGGCTCCTTGCGGGTGTGGCCAGGGAGGAGGATTTGGCATGTTTGTTCAGTGATGACTTGTAAAAATAACACAGGAACTCTTTTATTAAAGTGGCTGTGAAAAAAAATAAATAAATAAAGTGGCTGTGTTACCAATCAGCGTGTTTTAATAGGACACTCAATTAGAGCGAGACTTGCAGAGAGGCAGACACCCCCACATAAGCTGACACCTTTTCCCCCAGTCGCTGGCTCCCATCCGCCACTGTCTAACGGGGTCCCCTGTTCTGGGCGGGGGGTGGAGGGGTGGGGAGTGTGAGAGGAAAGCTGCTCTCGGCTTTCACAGCACCCCCGAAATGTGGGGAGGGGCAGCGAGGGGTGCTCAGTGACTGAGCACCCACTGTGTGCCTGGCCCAGGGTTGGGCGTCTCAACATATGACCTCGCTTAGCCTTACAGCTGCCTGTGGAGTTGGTGTTAATCGGCTCCATTTTTCTCAGGTGAGGAAACCGAATTTCTGAGAGTGACTTGGCCACAAGCCCTGGGCCCATTTGAGCCGAGTGGGCTCTGGCAGTGGGGGATTAGCAGGCTTTGAGGGTCCTTGTTCTCCTTCCCAGCCGCCCTCCAGCCTTCCATCTGGACGGGGACTTTGTGGTGAGCACCTCACCTCTACACCAGCCCACTCTCAGGTCCAAGGATTCTCTGGGGGAAGCTGGTGGTTCGGAACCTCAGGTCAGAGGCCAGTGAAGGGAGAGGGAATTATGGGAAAATTAGTGTGTGCCCACGTGTGTGCTTGTACATGCACACACACACACATGCACACGCACACACATGAGGGCAGTGCATTTACTCATGCCACATGCCTGCCCCCTGGGTACCCTGCTGCTTATTCCACTGCCCTGCTATTAAGAGAGGGCTCTGATTTTAGTTCCTGATAGTGGAGGGTGGGGGGGGGGGTTGGTCTCAACCTGGAGCAAAGAGAAATCTTGCTGCCATGGTCAGGGGCCTCCTGGGCTCTGGATGGGCTGAGTGGCGCTCGCCCTACCCTGGGATACCATGCCCAGATGGGCCTGGGCTGAAGTGGGGAGACTCGGGCCAGACCGACCTCACCCAGCTGTTTCTTCCTCTCCTCTTGGCCCACCCCTGATGATGGTGTTGCTTCGGCACTTCCTCTGTGCTGAGCATGGTACCAGGGGTTTCCCATGGATGGTGGCCCCATCTGATCCTCTCAAGAATGCTGTGGGGTAGGCACTCTCGTCATCAGATTTCAGACGAGAAAACTGAGGCATTGAGAGGGTCAGCAGCCTGCTAAAGCCACAGAGGAGGGATTTGAGTCCAAGCATCTAGCCTCGGGGGCTTCCCAGGTGGTGCTAGTGGTAAAGAACCTGCCTGCCAATGCAGGAGACATCAGAGATGTAGGTTCAGTCCCTGGATTGGGAAGATCCCCTGAAGGAGGGCATGGCAACCCACTCTAGTATTCTTGCCTGGAGAGTCCCATGAACAGAGGATCCTGGTGGGTTACAGTCCATGGGGTCGCATAGTCGGACATGACTGAAGTGACCTAGCACACGTACACATCTACCCCTGGAGGCGGTGCTCTTAAACAGATGGAGACCTGGCTGCTCCCTTGTCCTGAATGTAAGCCTTGCCTCTTCCATGAAGTGCGCCCTGACTGCTCAGCCTGCTCCGAACTCCCTTAGGTTCAGCTGACTCTCCCTAGCACGGCAGCCGTCTTGTCCCTTCCTGATGGATCTCTAGGCAGGGCCTAGTCCTGCTTCCCCTCTGTATCCCAGGAGCATGCAGGTGGACCACAGGGGTGAGGAGATGCCCAGAAGTGGACAAAGGAACCCAGCTCCAGAAGCTGGAGATGACCTAGGCAGAGTCTAGTTTGTTCAACCTGCTGCTCTACAGACAAGGGCATAGAGGCTGGAGACGGGCTTATCAGGGTGCAGTGAGTTAGAGATGGAGCAGGACTCTGGACCCCAAGTTTGGTGCTCGCTCCTCCACACCCACTTGTTGCCCTGGTTTTTTAATTTTCAGAGGTGGGGCCAGGATGGGTGGTGGGAGAGAGGCCAGAGGGAAAGCTGGCCGAGATTCCCTTTCCTCTCCCTCCATTGCCTTTAATCCTCCAACCACGCAGGCTTGTGCATTTTCAACCTCCTTCCCCTTCTTCACTTCCCACCATTAAAAAAGAAATTGGGAGACAACGGGAGGGGTGAGCTGTTGACTTAAATGTTTAAATTAGCCTCACTTTGCTGAAAGCTGGGTGTCAGGATAAATCCATTCCTACAATGTCATATATCTTTCCCTGAGTGGGAAGATGGTGAATAAATGAATGTTCTTCATATATTATTATGGCCTGACACAGCCAAGGCAAGGAGAGGCGGCCCGTGGTGATTAATGAGCAGGTCTTGGCTAACGAGCTGAAGGTTGGGCTTCTTACCAGGGGCCCTGTGCCCTGAGGCCTGTGCAGGGTGGGGGGTTCTGGGCATTTCCAGGCAGCTCTTGCTCATAGACACCTATGGCTGCCTTTCTTCTCCTCTTCATCCTTCTCTCTGTCCCTTAGGGCAGCCTCTCACCCCTTGCTGGCTCTCCTTATCCTCTCTCCAGTCTTTCTTCTCCTCTGAAGACTTGATCGGACCTCTCTGTGGTTCAGGGTCCACTGGAGGCCCTGTGTGGTCAGGGGAATAGAAGACTTCCCTGAGGATACCCTGCAGGAAAACACCGAGACCCTCACACGTGTATGGCGTTTTTAGATCATAAGTACCTTGACTTGGTCTTCACAATATTCCCATTGATGGATGAAGAAACTGAGGCACCAAGATGGAAAGTGACCCCTTTAAGGTCTATGGGGACGCAGCCTATGCCAGTGGGTGCTCCCATCCCCACCTCAGATTTGTTCTGGATGACTAGACCGCCCCCCCCCCCCCGCCCCGCCCCGCTGTGATGCCTTGTCCCTGGAGTCAATCCCTCGCACATGGTCAATGCTTGATGAGCACATGGTCAATGCCTGATGAACCCATTCTGGGGATGCAAGGTGGGACCCCAAGCCAGGGGGAGTGTCCTACCATCCCACAAGAGTGGTTCACAAACATTCTTGTTCCGGTGGCTTGGACCTCCTGTCGTGTCAGCCCAGAGCCAAGACCCTGGGGCAGACTGCCTGAGAAGACCCTTCTCAAAGACATCATCTCAAACATCAAACCAAGATGATTCCTGGGAACCTTGGAGGCCTCCTGGAGGAGGTGACCCTGAGACAGGGACACTGGTGGGGGAGGGGCAAGGGAGGGTTGCTTGGCCAAGGAGGCAGGCAGCCGGGGCCTGAGCATCTCATCTTATTCAAGGATGGTGGGACTCCTGGGGTTTCTGGCTCACTCCCCAGTGTAGGGGCTGCAGGGATGTGTGGGGAGACCTGCATAACAGAAATGGGGCCATTCCCTCAAGCTGAGCTCCAAAGTATCCCTGACGTCAGCATATGTGAGCCTGGATGCATGTGTGTGAGAGGTAGCGGAGCCCTGGGTGTGCATGCACACATGTGGAGGCGTCCAGTCCCCTGTGGGTAAAATGTGTGGGTGGAAATAGAGGAGTGCCCGAGCACATTCACTTAGAGTGGCACTTTTGCGATCGTCTTTCAAGTTAGCATGTTGACACAAGTGCTCTTAAGACTGTGATCAAAATGTGCAGAAGAGGGAGGGGAAAGCCAGGCAGATGCCCAGATGGAGGGACATGGTCATACGTTCACTGACTCACCAATCAGCTGTGCTGAGCCCGGGGCGATGCCTTGGCTTGACCTCCCCTTCGTAGTGTGTGTTCATGGGTGTGTGGTTGTCATTGTGTGTTGGTATATGTATTGTGTGGCTCTGTGTGAGAGTGTGTGTCCATGGCTGTGTGTCACCGTGTATTTCGTGTGATTGTGTGTGTGACTGCAGGTTTGCAAGTGTGGGTATCAAGTGTCTGAGCTCCTCACAGCCCCCAGTGGGACTGTGTGCTCTGTAACTGTAAAGCTCTCTTTGCACACGAGGGGTCATCTTCTGTCACCACATGAGGGGGTCTCCCTGTAGAGATCTTGGCATGAAATGCAAACATTTCATGCAAAGATGGGCACAATGAAGGACAGAAACAGTATGTACCTAACAGAAGCAGAAGAGATTAAGAAGAGGGGGCAAGAATACACAGAAGAACTGTACAAAAAAGATCTTCATGACGCAGATAACCACAATGGTGTGATCACCTAGAGCCAGACATCCTGGAGTGTGAAGTCAAGTGGGCCTTAGGAAGCATCACTACAAACAAAGCTAGTGGAGGTGATGGAATTCCAGCGGAGCTATTTCAAATCCTAAAAGATGATGCTGTTAAAGTGCTGCACTCAATATGCCAGCAAATTTGGAAAACTCAGCAGTGGTCACAGAACTGGAAAAGGTCAGTTTCCATTCCAATCCTAAAGAAGGGCAATGCCAAAGAATGTTCAAACTACCCCACAAATGCAGTCATTTCACACGCTAGCAAGGTCATGCTCAAAATCCTTCAAGCTAGGCTTCAATAGTAAGTGAACCTAGAACTTCCAGATGTATAAGCCTGACTTAGAAAAGGCAAAGGAATCAGAGATCAAATTGCCAACATCCATTGGATCACAAAAAACATGAGGGAATTCTGGAAAAACATCTGCTTCACTGACTATGCTAAAGCCTTTGATTGTGTGGATCACAACAAACCGTGGGAAATTCTTAAAGAGATGGGAATACCAGACCACCTTACCTGCCTCCTGAGAAACCTGTATGCAGGTTAAGAAGCAACAGTTAGAACCAGACATGGAACAACAGACTGGTTCCAAATCGAGAAAGGAGTATGTCAAGACTGTATATCGTCACCCTGCTTATTTAACTTATATGCAGAGTACATCATGCGAAATGCTGGGCTGGATGAAGCTCAAGCTGGAATCAAGATGGCTGGGAGAAATATCAATAACCTTAGATATGCAGATGATATACCATCCTAATGGCAGAAATTGAAGAGGAACTAAAGAGCCTCTTGATGAAAGTGAAAGAAGAGAGTGAAAAATCTCGTTTAAAACTCAGCATTCAAAAAACTAAGATCATGGCATCTGGTCCCATCACTTCGTGGCAAATAGATGGGGAAAAAAGTGGAAACAGACAGATTTTATTTTCCTGGGCTCCAAAATCACTGCAGATGGTGACTGCAGCCATGAAATTAAAAGATGCTTGCTCCTTGGAAGAAAAGCTATGACCAACCTACATAGCATATTAAAAAGCAGAGACATCACTTTGCCAACAAAGATCCATCTAGTCAAAGCTATGGTTTTTCCAGTAGTCATGCATGGATGTGAGAGCTGGAAGCTGAAGCTCCAATACTTTGGCCACCTGATGTGAAGAGCTGCCTCATTGGAAAAGACCATGATGCTGGGAAAGATTGAGGGCGGGAGGAGAAGGGGACGACAGAGGATGAGATGGCTGGATGGCATCATCAACTTAATGGACATGAGTGTGAGCAAGCTCTGGGAGATGGGGAAGGACGGGGAAGCCTGGTGTGCTGCAGTTCATGGGATCACAAAGAGTCAGACATGACTGAGAAATTGAACGACAACAACTATGTAGAGATCAGAACCCATCAAGGAAGAAAGTGGGCTCAGCTGGGCAGGGGGCGGCCAGTAGCAGGAAGAGCGAATGGTCTGTCCTAGCTCTTCTGCACGAATGTGGATGTGCGTGTTCCTTGTAGTTGAGACTTTGCCTCCCCAGGGAGGAAGCCAACCAGCTGGGCAGAGGGTGCTTACAAAGGAAGGGAGCTGGAGAGGTAAATGGCAGGGTACCTGGCACATAGTAGGTGCTCTGTAAAGAGTTGTGACATGAAACCAGGGATCCAGTCATGGACTTTCCTTTGTGACCTCAGGAAAGCTGTTAAATAGACAACATAAGTGCAGTGTAATTAATGACATTGGCTCCATTTGCTAAGTATTAATACCTACAGTGTAGGCAGCACTGTTAGCCAAGGGTATTTTACATTTTATCTTCCAGATAAGGAGATGGAGGCTCAGGGAGGTAGGGACTTGCTCAAGAATTGGTGGTGCTAGGCTTCGATTCAAGGTGTGTGCCTCGGTTTTCCTGTCTACACTGTCAGAACCTGGAGGAGATGACTTGATCTGGCCACTCTTTGAATTTGGGGAGTGCCTTGCTTCAGGGCTATAGCCTGCTGACCCTTGAGTTCTCTTTTGGCCCCGATTCTGAGCCTGGCCTTCAGGGAACTGCTTCCTTCCCAGTCAGATCCATGGGCCTCTGGCACTGAGACCAATGTGGGACTGGGGGTAGGGGGTGAGCAGTGGGGCAGGACTGGGCGCCCCTTGGAGTGAGGGGCATCTCCTCGCTTCTGAAAGGGACTGAGTGCCCACGAATAGTCCTAGGAGGGTCCGAGCCGGTAGGGAGGGTTTGTACATCCGTCTGTGGCCAGCTGGTCCCATTTTCCATAGAGTGGGCTGACGGAGGGAGAAACAGCACCCTTCATTTGCAAAGCCCTGCTCAGGTCTATATTCTTTCCACCTGCATGCTGTGAGCTCCACAGCCACCTTGGGAGCTGGAGACCCCAGGCCCCTTTCTTACAGGTGAAGAAACTGTTTCCTGGAAGCTTGTGAGTTTCCTAAGGTCCCCAGGGAGTGAGGGCTCAGTTGAGGCTCCGCCCACTCTCTGCACCTGGCCCTCTAACAGGCTGGGGGCAGGGAGACTGTGCCTGGGGGTGTGGATCCAACCTCTGAGGGGGCAACTGAGCCAGGATGTGGGGCCAGATGGGCTGTTCTTCCATCTCCTCCTCCTCAGAGCCTCTCCCCGCAGGATACCCAACATGTGCCCCCGCTGGGACTGCCACCCACCGGCTGAGTACCTGAGCCAGCTGTGCTGCGCTGGGTGGGGCGTCATGTCACCCTGTCCCAGGGAGGCGGGCGTGCCTAATGAATTAATTAGTGTTGGCAAAGCACTTGGAGATCTTGGGCTGAAAGGTGTTCAATACACGCAAATCAGAGTGATTGTTATTACCCATAATTATGGAGTTTTTGCCGGAGAAATTATTCCGAAGCGGACGGTGGCTGGGCCAGCAGAGCCCTGCCAAGATCTGCTCCTCAACAGCAGTGGAATCTATCTTCCTTCCCTGCCTCTCTCCCTCCCTCCCTCCCTGCTCGCATGTTCTCCCCCAGCTCCGGGCCTGCTGCCTGCTCTTCCACAGCAAATGCCTTCTTTGTCTCATCCCTCACGAAGAGAGGCACCTGGCGCAGTTGGAGGAGGAGGGGGCCCAGCAGTAGCCACTCACTCTCTGGAAGTGAGAAGGATCCAGGAGCCAAGCCTGACTTGCCTCTTCTTTTAAATGGGCCCACAAGGGGTGCTCTAGGCCTCCTTGGCTGTGGGAGAACTGAGTGTGGCAGGGCCTGGGAGGGCACTCTGGGCCGGGGATTTCATGCCCGTGAAGCTTGCATTGTTCACACAGGCTGTGATGTGTGTGCTGCTGCATGCACACGTGGTGTGTGTGTGCTTCCAGCCTCTCCTCCATCAGACTGTGTTCTCAGTGTGACTCGGTCCTTGGCTAGACAGCTGGTCCCCCAGTGGCTGAAGCCGAATCTCCTCCCCCAGCCTGAGCATGTGGCCCCCATGCTGACAGACCCTGGCAATGCCCAGAACCAGCAGTCCAAATAAATTGTCTCTCAGCTGTGCCTTCCTTCTCCACCCCCCCACCCTCCTACCGCCACCTCCAGTCTTCTGTCTCTCTGGCTCTGTTCAGTTTTTGTACCCACCAGCTTCAGAGAGGGCCTTGTCCAGATTCAGCACCACAAACAGCGCCCAGCTCATCCTTGGAGCCCACCATCTCCTCCCAGCTGAACTCACCCCACTGGTCGTTCTGACAAAAACCTGCTTTGTCAGGTCGGGGCACTAAGGCCAAGAGAATGCCAGTGACTTCTCCAAGAGCAGACAGAAGCTTAGCATGAGAGCTGACTACAACACTGGTCTCTGAACTCTCCAAATGTTCCCAGTTGCAGCACATTAGAGGCTTTAGAAGGCCTTCCCAGTACTCAGTCAACAAACACTTACCAAGCAGAAACTTGTGTGCCTGTCTCTATAGCAAGTTCAATGACGGAGGAGAGCTGGAGGCAGCCGGATCTCTGTTCTCTCCACAAGAGGACCCACAAATCACCAACGACGACCACAACAATGAGAGCTGGGCATGGCAGGCAAAGAATCAAGTGCCTGATTATGGGGCCTATGAAAAGTGCTCTAGACATGAGGCAGACCAGGTCCCTGCAGGGTGGAACAGTCAGAAAGGCCCCTGAAAGAGATGGCACCAAGCCTGGAGAGGCAGAAAAGAGGGGGAAACAGCGTGGTTACTGAACAGGAGGCAGGCCTAAGGCCACCTGTGTGTGTGGGGGGATGGTGAGGAGCCCATGCAATGGAGTAGGGCGGGGGCAGCGATGAGTCTAGGAAAGTAGGCTGTGCCCCCACTGGGGGGCTGGTCTCTGCCCTGTGGACACAAGGGAATGCTGTCCATCACCATGGACACTGCGGGATTGCCATTCGGCTCTCCAGTGCCGCAGCCTGGCCTGCTCCCAGCATCCCACCCCGCCCCCGTCCTCCCCTCCTTCACCTGGGGTTGGCCGATTTCATCTGGAAGTGACAATAGACCCGGGTTGTCTGTGGGGTCTTTGTGCCTTACTGCTCAGCTGTAATCTTTCCCATCCAACACAGGCGCCTTTCTCTTCCCTGGCATTTGTCAGAAAGATGGGACAGAGTCTCAGAGCCCTGTGGGGAGGCTGGGCCAGAGCGGGCCTCTTGCTGCCCATCGATTCGCACTGCTTCTGCCAGCTGCCTGAGCGTGTTTGCCGGACACCGTGGGGCTGTGTTTGGCTTCAGATAATGAAGTAATGTTCTCGCTGAGGAAAGGATGGAGTCTGCTAATTAGCTCAGCTGCCTCCTTCGAGGACAAATTCTTTACTGTTGGGCTCCTGGGGCTGACTGAGTGTGGGGGCTCTGCGTGGGGTCAGGAGGGTGGGCTGTCCACCTTGAGGACAGAGGGTAGGACAAGAGGGGCCAGGCAGGCAGGGCCCACACAGAGGACACTTTTCAGGAATGCTGTCTCTTTGCAGGGCCTTCCTGGTCAGGGTCAGTGTGGGGGAAGGAAAGGCCTTGGATCAGATGGGTCTGGGGTCCATCCAACCCCAGCTCTGCCACGTGCAGGTCTTGTGACCTCGGGCAAGTCACTGCTGACCTCTCTGGGTTTTGAGTCGCTTCCTCTGAAGAAGGGCCCAGGGTCGCGCCGCGGTGTGAGAGGGTGGCTGTTCCGCCTCAGGGAAAAGATGGAGAATACTGGATGCACGGCAGGGACTTAGGGAGTGTTGGTGGCCTCACGGTTCACCGCCTGGGGCCATGCCCTTGCTTTGGTGTTGTCTTAGACCTTGTTCATCCTGGACATGTGTACCCTCCTCCCAGCTATCTGATTGCTTGAAAGATGAGGTCTTCTTGTACCTTTCCCAAGGCTTAGGAGACAGTGGCGCTGGTTAACTGGCTGAATTCAAAGGCTGAAGGTTTTGAAGTGCCCTCTCCCTTAGAGTGGGCTTCCCCAGTGTCTCAGAGATAAAGAATCTGCCTGCCAATGCAGGAGATGCGGGTTTGATTCCTGGGTCGGGAAGATGCCCTGCAGAAGGAAATGGCAACCCACTCCAGTATTGTTGCCTGGGAAACCCCATGGACAAAGGAGCCTGGAAGGCTATATATAGTTTATGGGGTCACAGAGTTGGAAATGACTTTGCAACTAAATAGCAACAACACATTTAGAGTCCAGGCTTGGGGCTGGGGTCCTCCCACGGCCCCAGGGGAAGGAGTTAAAGATCAGACCAAGTGAGCAGAGGGGAGGGGTCTGGGATGGGGAGGCCAAAAGAATTGCTCCCTCCTCCTAGAAGTCCTCCAGGGATCAGCTGGAAATCTTCCTTCCCTGTGTGATCCTCTCTACATAGACTTTCACTGTACTTTTCCCAGGGCATCTTTACCACCCCCACTATTAGAGGTCTTATAATTTGTCCCATCTCTATGAGGCTTTCTCTAAGTTCTTACATATTCATGACTGATCAGCTCCACAGGTGTGATGATAGCCGTAACAGCAGTACTCGTAGTAATAATGGTAATCCTAAAAGCATTTAGAAGTATAACTTGAGAAGTGGTACAGACGAGCTCACACCTGGTAGGTCAGTTCAGGCTGACAATCATAATGATGTTCCCACTTTGTGCTCTGCCTCTTTCCCTGGACACAGGATGGTGGGACACCCTCCCACCCTCGAGGAGCTCTCAGTGGGAAGAATCACCCCTCTCGGTGCATCCCCATCCCACCTAACAAGTGGGAGGACAAGTCGGGCCCTCCTGGCCCGACTCAGGTGGCATCTGCCTCTTCCCCATCACCTGGCCTGGTCTCTGGCTCTGGGCTTTCTTCAGGATGGGCTCCACAAGAACAGAGGGTCTGGTCTTGTTGGCTGAAGTATTACCAGCACTTACCCTATCATGCCACGTAGTAGGTGTTCAACTAATATTTGTTTAATGAAGGAATGAGTGTCATTGTTTGGATTAAGTGAGATCATGCATGTTAAGTACTTGGCTTTCAACAGGTATTTATTGAATGAAAAATATGTCTTTGGCTGGAACAAAGCAGGCGAATGGTGTCAGGTGTCTGGCTCATAGTAGGCTCAGCACGTGGGAATAGTGGTAAGCGGTAGTTTCCTTGGATGGACTGGAAGCAGGGCCAGGGAGACGGGTGAGGAAGAGGGGCAGGCCCCGGAACTCCAAAGAAGAGGCGGCAGTGAGGAGGAGGCTGGTTGGCAGCTGGGGACCTGACACCCACTCGGTGTGGAGCTGCGGCCTGGAGAATGTGCGTGTGTGCACGAGTGTTGGCGGGTGTGTGTGTGTAAAACAAATAACTGGAAAATGAATTTAATTATAAGGCACTTTTAATAGCTATTTTTATTTAATCCCGCTAATTCTGTGTCTCGTGTAGCCCAACTGTAATTCTATTCTTCTTACTCATTTGCCAGTGAGACTGCAGAGAGAGGGGAGAGGGAGTCTGCCGCAACAGGAGGCAGCAGGCGTCCTCCCACCCCGGGTTGGCTAGGCCGGCTGTTGACCCTGAGGGCAGGGAGGAAGGGGTGACTAGCAAGGTTGTCCCAAGGAGGATCTGGGAAACGGCACCAACTCTGTCACCAGGGCGGTTAGTCCATCTGATGATGTCAATTCAGCACCTGCGGTGGGTGGGGGTCAAGGAGCAATGGAGAGTCAGGTATCAATAGATTCAGGTTCAAATCAAAGTTAAGCCATGCACCTTCAGCTCAGAGAGACTCACTTTCTCCATCTGTCAAGTGGGCATAATACGAGGGGCTGTTTGGAGGATTAAATGAAATAGAGCAAGCCTGCCCCACAGCTTGGTGCTTACTTAATGCTGTTCCTGTCTCTTCCTTACTCTCCTCAACAACCCCCAAGCTAGTTATTTTTCTGTGTTTCAACCTCTCTGACTGCTCCCAGACAGCCCTCAACTCACTAGCAGAGAGAAAGTGATTAACTAACTCAAGAGCCAAAAAGTGGCTGGGGTCCTGCCCCTTTTTTTCAGAAGACCCCTTGGTGATGGCAGGAAGGCCTGGGAAATGGGGTGGGTTGATGGTGGTCTTGTGGGAGGACCTCAGAGGCACTGAAGTGGCCTCACTAGGCAGCAACAAGGAGGCCTATGAAGTGACTGTGGGAAGGGACAGAGACGAGCCCTTCCTAAGGAGGGACCCCTTCCTGGCTGGCATGTGTCTGGAGTTAGAGACCCTTCCCTGCTGCAGGCCCTGTTCAGCTGCAGCCAGCAGCCGTCACTGAGCCTTTTTTTGCCTCTGGGCCATGAGGCCAGGTGTGGGAGAACTGGGTGGGAGGAAGAGCTGCAGGGAGACTTGCCCAGAGAGCGATAGGGTTGTGGAGGGGTGCTCACCGGAGCCCCGCCCAGGGGATGGTGTTATGCTTGTTTCCTGGCAGGGCTTCCTGTGGTCAGGAAAGGCAGGGGCCTCAGAAGAGCTCTGTACTGGGCCAGGCAGGTGATGGTGGGCCCAGACCTCCCTCCAGGACCACTGCAGGAATTGGACTGTGGCTGTGGCAGGGTCCCAGCCCTCCTGGCTCTGCTGACTGTGCCCGAGCCCTCCTCTAGAGGCAGCCACTTCAGGGTTCCAGGACTTCCAGGGCTCTGCAGGAATCCAGGTGGGTGGCTCCACGTGGAGGCAGAGGAGCTCCACCTAGGGCCTGGGCTTCTTTCAGATCTTCTTCCAGGGAATCCCTACAGTGATGTTGCAAAGAGGGTGTGACTCGCTCCATTTTATGGATGGGGAGACTGAGGCCCAGGAAGGTTAAGAGATATGATTAGCATTTAGGTCATCTGATTCCAAGGACAGTTCCTTTTCCTCAGTGGCAAACTGGTGGCCCCAGGGGTGAGGGGAGGGGATGTCCAGACGGTGGGATACTGTGGAAAGTACTGCCTCACTAGGAGAACTCAGAGTGCCTGTCCTAGGATTTGATTCCGAGTTTTCGCACCCCCAGGGGCCCAGTGGAGCTCTGCCCTGAAGCCCCACAGGGCTGATGGTGGTGGGCAGCAGCTCATCTTGCGAGGGGGAGGCTCAGGGAGGCAACCACAGCCCCTCTCTGGATCATATGGAAGGAGGAAGCTTGGCTCTGGGTTCAAACCCTCACCCATAGGCTGAGTGACCTCTGACCAGCCTCTTGGCCCCCGAGTCTTGGGGTCGTCTCTAACATCAGGCACACAGTAGGTTCCCCCATGCTTTCCCCTCCTTCTGCCCACTTTCTGCACTGACGCGTGGAGGTGGATAATGACTGAGGGTGTGATTTCTCTCCAAGATATTTTCGCTTTAATAGGAGACTTTTATGCCTTTGAACCCCAAAGGAACAATGTTTCCCTTTAATGGTGACATTTCAGGCGTGGTGGCAGCTGTGGGAAGATGCTCGGGTGGGGGCTTGCCTGGTTCCTGTGTCATCGCATGCAGCTCGTTCTCCGGCCCTTCTCTGCCCCCACCCCCTTCCCTGAGATTCCCTCTGCTCTGTTCATGGCAGGTCAGCATCTCGTTAATTTGATTGAGGGATTTGTTCCGAGCACACTTGCCCATCAGTTTGGTGAAAGCCCGGCCTGGGAATTGGCAGACATTCTGCTGCAGCCAGGGCCAGGCTGACCTCTGCTCTTCTAGGAAGTAAGGGGTCACCAGCCCAAGAATAATTAACAGGCGCACAGCAGGAGTGATTAACCTGGGGAGGGAACCTGAAGGTCTGGTGCTTGGGAGGAGTCTCCAGGGATGGATCTTACCTGGTCATGAATCCGGACCTTTAGGACCTGCCTGTTCTCCGACCTGGACTCACTGTGAACCACTCAGTCCCACCGGGAGCGATCACGAGCCCTGGGCGCCTGCCACGGTGTGGCCATCTTGTTGTGGCTAGAGAGGGGAACAGAGGAACAGAAGGATCCAGGATTAGTGTTCTTGAGGAGCCCTGCGCCTGGGGATGGGGGCAAACTCAGCAGAATTTAAAGGCAGGGAGGGTTTGGAGAGGCCCCTGGAGAGTAGAGTCTAAGGGAGTGGCCACGTGGGCTTTGGCTGGAGGCCTGGGTTCTAGTCTAGGTTCTGCATTTGGCTTCATATGTGATCTTGGGTAAGTTGCTGCTCTCTCTGAGCCTCAGTTTTCCAGTCTGTGCAATGGGAGTTTTGGTCTGGACCAGCTAATCTCTGCACCTCTCCTGTGCCCTCCATCCCTGATTCTAGGAGAGCTTAGGGAAAGGGCTGAGCCTGAGGGCTGGGGATGAGGGTGGTCCCAGAGCACAAGGAGCTGGAGAGGGGTGGGAGGCAGATGTATGTGCTGCCATCCACTGCGGCTGGCACATTCATTAAGCATCTCTAAGACGGATACACCCCCCAGTTCACCTGGCGCGCGGGTCTTGGGATTTATTTCTTACTGAATGGTGTCATCCATCACGCTGGCTTTGCTGCCAGCAAGCGCGGCGTCTTGCCTGAGTTTCCTGCAGGGTAGGGTGCCTTGTTATCCTCCAGGCAGGGCTCGCCCCCCCACCAGCCGTGCTGCTACACCTGATGGCCCTTTCCTCATGGCCCGGGGGCAGTTCTACCCTCTAGGTCTGCTTTACTCCTCAACTAGACTGCAGGTTCAAGGTGCTCCAAAGGATGCTGGGCAATCTGGGCTGGCTTCTTGGAAGCGGTAGCAGTACTGACTCTGGACGGGAGAAAATAGCTGAGCAGGAGTTGGACAGGTGGAGAGACAAGTAGGTGCTTTCAGCCTTGGGGTTGGGTGAGGGATGGGAGACCACGGCATGAAGTGGAGGAGGTCCCTCACTCGCACTTATGTTCCTTATGAAGGGCCCCCAGGAGAGTTACTGACTGACTTATCCTGACCCAGTTCTTATAATCTGCTCTTTCAAACTCAGGTACCCTATGTCCTCAGGTGTCTCAGGAACCATTAGGTGACCCTACACTGGTCTCCATTCACACAGTATCTACACAACTTCTCTGTGTCTTGGTTTCCTCAAGAAAAGGGGGATAATGATAGTACCTACTTCGTAGTGTTATTGTACTGATTAAATGAGTTTATACATGTAAAGGGGCTTCCCAGGTGGCGCTAGTGGTAAAGAACCCACCTGCCAATGCACAAGACATAAGAGATGCAGGTTTAATCTCTAGGAAGATCCCCTCGAGGAAGGCATGGCAGCCCACACCAGTATTCTTGCATGGAGAATCCCCATGGACAGAGGAGCCTGGTGGGTTACCGGTCCATCGTGTCACAAAGAGTCAGACACGACTGAAACGACTGAGCACACACATGCACGCATGCGTGTAAAGTCATAGAACAAACCTGAGTACGTTGTAACTTAAATAAAAGTTAGCTGCTATTGTTTTTGTTACTGAGGCTCAGAGAGAGTGGGGGACTTGCCCGTGGACATGGCTCATGATGAAGGTCCAGGGTTCAGACCAAGTCCTGTTTAATTCCAAACCTCTGCTCTCACCTCTACTCTGGGCTTTTCTGGTGTCTCACAGACGTGTCTGGTGTGCAACCAGTGTTGAGATCTCCCAGGGGGTGTTGGACCAGCCAGTCTGCAACACATTCACTTCCCTTTCAAGGACATTGTCTGTCTTACTCACTGAGGACCCTCAGGGCCTGGTGCATAACAGGTGCTCAAGAAATACTTGTTGATTGGCTGGCTGCATAAATGGAAGCAGAGTGGGCCCCCACCTGCTCCTGGAGCCTACAGTGCTCACCGCCTGAGCTCCTCAGATCCCACCTTTCCTGCTTGGTTGGGAGGGAATGACCCCCACCCCCAGGCTCACAGAAGCACCCCCTCCAGCTAGCCCCCTGCCTTGCTGCTTCCCTCCCCCAGCAGCAGCCTGGGGTTTTTTTCTTCTACTCTGCCCCCCACCTGCAGTCACCGCAAATCTTCAGTCTCTCTCCTGCCTCCCTCTGTCCTCCCTACTTGTTACAAAGAGAGTAACTCCTGAAGTTGATGCCTTTGCCTCTGCTTTTATATCGAACTATAATTTGGCTATCTGAAGGGAGAGAGAAAAGAGAATCATCTCCCACCCTGTGCCCAGAGCAGCCTGTCTGCAGAAGGATTGGAGAAGACTCTGCCAACCCATTTTAGGCTGCGGCTCCTTAGGCAGGGCACAGGGCACAGGCCTGACCCAAGAAGCCTTGGCTCTGCCCCCACCCCCAGTCATCTGTGCCCTTTCAGCCCCTCAACTCCACCTTGGGGTATTGGGGTCATGTGCCCCCTTTCACAGAGAAGGTGTGAAAGGTGCTGTCTGATTGCTCCCCAGTTCCTGGGCTCCCCACTAGCCCTCTCTCACTACCCTGTGGGCCCTAGTGAAGGTGATGGTTGTGGGTGCAACTGATGAGAGAAGGAGGCCAGAGAGGATTAGGGGTTGCCCCAAATCCCCAGTGAGACCCCTCCTGGCCAGGGAGGCTGGCAGGGAGGTTGGGGAAGTTCCAGGGACAGCCAGGTCACCAAGGAGAGGTGGCCCAGGTGTCCTGTCTGTGCACTGAGGGGTCTTTCTTCCATCTCCCACTGTGCCCCGCCCTTCGCATGAGTGTTGTGGGCGCCCATGAAAACAGGCTGGTGGGGAAGGCCAACCCCCATTGTGCCTGGGACCGTGGGATCTGCATGGTCATATACTGACCCACACTCAGCCCCTGAGACTTCGTCCACCTGTAGCTGTCTTCTGCTCACCTGCTGTATTGGCAGCGTCCTTTCCTCCCCTCTGCCCCGGGTGAAACCGTGCGTGTGTCTCACGCTCCTTGGAGTGACCTGTCAACCTCTGCAGTTTGGTTCCCCTGCTTGCCTCGTGACCTCAGCTCTCTGATGGGCTGGATAAAAGTTATGATTCTGGGCATCACCTGGTTGTCTCTCATTGTTGGACTGGGAGCAAGATGCTGTGTCCTCGACTCAGCCTTGTTCTTCTCTCTGAAATGGGGATGCCCACACCCGCCTCGGAGGGCTGCTGGGAGGGAAGGTGAGCTGCTATGTCAGGCCCCTGCCCCCTACCCCATGGTGCCTCCTCAAGCCCGTTTGCTGTGACTCTGTTCTCCAGGGGCCCCGGGGAGTGGGTGCAGTGATGGGCAGGGGCAACTTTGGCTGGACTGGCCGGGAGCCCGTGGTCGGGGGACCAGCCTGGGCCTTCTCACCCCTCAGATGCTTAGGAAAAAATGTTCAGCTCCACACATGCCCAACAGCAGGTTTTCTGGCCTGACCAGAGCTGGGCCTGGGAGGCTTAGACAGGTCAATCAGCATCCCTGGAGCGGCCCCTCTGTTTTGGCCTCACATTTGCCAGTAACTGGCTGAGCCCCACTCCTCTGCTTGGATCAGCCTATGAGCTACTGGGCACAGACGGTGATGCCCAGTATTTCCATCCACCTGGCATTCAGGCTCTGCCCACTGAGTATGGCCCGAGCCTCTCTCTCCCCTTCCTCCCACCAGACTCTCTCCCCCTCTGTCTGAACCCTGATTCCTCTCAGCCCTGCTCCTCTCTGGGTTCAGCTGAGGTCTTGAAGCCTAGTGTTTGGACGTTCTGGGCGAGGCTTCCCTGGTCTGTGTGGGGACCAGGCTTCAGGTCCTAGCAGCAGGCTGGGCTGGTTACACCGAGCTTCCTATGCCTCCAGCCGGCCCTGATGCCCGCAGAGCCCGCAGCCCCAGGGGGCTGCGCTGGAGAAGCTGAGGCGGGAAGCTACTTGCCTGCAGAACCACAAGGTCAGGCTGGGCTGTTCCGTTTCTTCCTGGCAGGGGTGGGCCCTGGGGAGAGAGGCTGGCCACACTACCATCTGTGGGAGCTGTGGCCTGCCCCTCTTGGGTGGCCAGGCTTGGTTTCCGGGGCCGCCTGGGAGATGTGGGAGGAGCATGCAGTTTCAGGGGCCTTCTTGGGTAAGAGCTCTTCACCTCTACTGTGTCCCTGGGCCCAGGAGACTGGGATCTCAGGGCCCCAACGTGAAGGACAGAAAGCCTGAGACTGGCCAGGGTTTTTTCAGAACAGCCTCTCAGAGCAATATGGTAGGTGGGGAAGGGGATGGTTTTTTCTAAGGTTCAGGCTGGAGTGGGCTGACTGTGTTCCCAGGAGCCTGGCCAAGCCAGAGACCCTGGATGGGTCAAACAGACCTGCTGGAGGTTCTTCCCTCGCCCGGGATGACCTGCTGCCTGCAGTGCCTTTCCTGGCCCAGCTAACGTCTCCTCAGAGAACCACTTCGGCCGTCTCTTTCCTCCCTAGCTCAGGTTTGGACTCTCCAGGCTCCCATCCCCCATCCACGGGCCACGTGGTGTGGTACCTGCCTGCCTACTGGTCTGTGAGCTCTTCTAATAGGGGTTGAGGCATCTCAGGTGGCGCTAGTGGTAAGGAACCCGCCTGCCAATGCAGGAGACTTAAGAGACATGGGTTCGATCCCTGGGTCGGGAAGATCCCCTGAAGAAGGAAATGGCAACCCACTCCAGTATTCTTTCCTGGAGGATCCCATGGCCAGAGGAGCCTACTGGGATACAGCTCATAGAGTCTCAAAGAGTCGGACATGACTGAAGCGACTTAGCACGCACAGTACTAGAAATGGGTGCTGGTGGACCATGACTGCTTAAGGACCTTTGGACAGCATCCCACCTGCCTCTGTTGCTTTGTAGAAGCAGCTGCTCTCTGAGCCTCAGTTTCCCCTTTTCCATTGTGACTTCTTACGGGCTACAGCTTAGTGATCAGCCTAGGCTTTGGGATGCCCACCTCCTCGGGCCTTTCCTGAGCTGCTCTGTCTCTGCTGCCCTGGATCCTTGCCACCCGCCATGCCCCAGCTTCTATTGTCCACATCCTTCTTTATTCAGAGCCCTGATCCACCTCTTCAGGAAGCTCTCTCTGATGCCTTCAGCTATCACTGATCTGAGCTGGAACCTTCTGATGGTGTCCCAGTTGCTCCCTTCTACTGGCCACACACTGCTGGCTATGTATGGGGCTCTGGCTACACAGAGACTGCTCAGCATGACTCATGTGAACAGGGGGCCTGCAGCATCCCGCAGGCAGGGTGGGGAGGCACCGGTGTAGGAGCCCTGAGGGAGCAGAAATTCCTGCCCAGGGGCCGATGAGGCAACATTTGAGTACTTCCCTGGTGGTTCAGATGGTAAAGCGTCTGTCTACAATGTGGGAGACCCGGGTTCAATCCCTGGGTTGGGGAGATCTCCTGGAGAAGGGAATGGCAACCCACTCCAGTATTCTTTCTGCCATCCCCACCCTGCCCCCCAAACAGCGGCTCAAGTAAATATTTGACTTCCCTGGTGGCTCAGATGGTAAAGCATCTGTCTACAATGTGGGAGACCCGGGTTCGATCCCTGGGGGAAGATCCCCTGGAGAAGGAAATGGCAATCCACTCCAGGACTTTTGCCTGGAAAATCCCATGGACAGAGGAGCCTGGTAGGCTACAGTCCATGGGGTCGCAAAGAGTCAGACATGACTGAGCGACTTCACTTTCACTTTGAAGGAGGAGGCTGGAGATGAGCGGAGTCTTGGGGTCAGAGTCCAGGCTAGAAAGGGACTTGAATGTCAGGTAAGGAATTATGGGATCTGGCCTCCCTTTGCAGGTAGAGAGCCCAGGGAAGAAGCCACCCCCCCACCCCCAATATTGGGTCTGAGAGCAGACCCTCCTGATAATGCCTGGAACCCTCCACCCACACCCTCTGCTCTGTGGTCTTCTACTTGTCCTTAGATTTCTGCTCTAAGGATGCTCTCTCAGGCAAGCCTCCCCTGACCTCTGTCTATGCTGTCAGAGTGCCCCCGCCCTGCCCCACCCCAACCACTGTGACCACTGATTGCTCACCAGGCTTTCGGGCCACTGAGGGCAGGAATCAGAAGGGATTGGTTGTCCCTTGGGTCCCCAGCTGCCAGTCCAATGCTCGGCACAGAGTAGGTGCTCAATAAATGTTGATTGACTGTGTGGACATATGTTGCAGTACAGAGCCAAGACTCCCAGGCAGGAGGGTGGGGTTGACTGGGGATGCAGAGCCATGGACCTCCAGTGAGGTGGGCAAAACCTGGGTCCCAGCTGGGGCTGGGCTTCTTTTGTGCGTCTTTAGGCGGCTCTTTAAAGAGCCCTTTGCCGGAACAAAAGTCGTCTCTGGCAGCGCCTCAGTGGGCGGGCTGGGCCTCGCAGCTCCCTTTGGAAATGCTTTGCGAAGAGGGGGTCTGAGCCAACTTGTCACCCCCAGGCTGGCTGGTGACTCTGGGGAGTGGGGGCAGCCATGGGGGTGGGGCTGTGGGAGGCAGGGCCATTGGCCGATCCAGTCCTGACCTCAAAGAAATTATTTTTAAAACCTGCGAGAGAAAGGGGATATTTTTAACCTTTGTTCCATCAAGGCATCCCAAGGGAAAAAGAAGGGGGAAGAAGGCAGACGGAGAATTGGGAGAGGGGCATGAACAGAGGCGGGGGCTTCCAGGGGAGGATGAGCAGCCCCAGAGAACCCTGAGGATGAGCTTTTTTGTCCCCAGCCCTTTTAAATTTTTTAAAAGCTCCAAACAGCAAGAGGGACAGTGGAGTTCATTATATCGAGTTATCTCCTCCGTTTCAGGCAAAGATCAATCTTCCGAGTCTTGCAGCTCCGAGGGGGAAGAGAAGAGAAAGAAAATGGGAGGCGAAGGAAAAAAACTCCCTGGACCAATTTCCGCTGGCTAACACGATTACTTGGCTGCCTGGCAGCAGCGCCAGCTGTTGGCAGCCATCCTGGCCCCCCACCAGTCGCGCTCAGTTGCCGGCCGCCCCCCAAGGCTCCCTCCTGAATGGGACAGGTTGGCAGGTGTGAGGGCCTCAGTTCCCCCCGGGGGCAGGGGCTGCTGGGCTTGGCATGCCAGGGAGGCCCCAGGCCCTGCTGCTCTCCAGCGTGCATCCGCCACTCCAGCTGGCTTTGTCTCAGCTTTGCGCCCACCTCTCTGCCTTTGCTCAGAGGGTCCTGCCCTGCCAGGTCTGCCTTCTGGCTCCTTCCTGCTTCATATGGGAGCAGGCTGTGTAGGAAACAGAAGCACAGGCTTTGGAGTCAGATAGAGCTGCCTCTGCCCACTCATTCATTCATTCATCAGATATCTACTGAGTGCTCTGTGTCGAGTACCACACATGGTAAGAGGTGGATGTAGAGGTGAGTAAGATGGATACGGTCCCTCCCTGCCTTACTGGGTTCATCTTATGATGAGGAGATGCATGAACAACAAGGAGTAAATCACAAGATAATGTCAGATAGGGATAAAGTCTGGGGCTTCCCTGGAGGCTCAGCGGTAAAGAATCTGCCTGCAATGCAGGAAACCTCAGTTTGATCCCTGGGTTGGGAAGATCCCCTGGAGGAGGGCATGGCAACCCACTGCAGTATTCTTGCCTGGAGAATCCCATGGACAGAGGAGCCTGGCGGGCTGCAGTCCATGGGGTTGCAAAGAGTCAGACATGACTGAAGCGACTAAACAGCAGCAGCAGGGATAAAGTCCATGAACGATGGGAGAGGTGGGGGTGGCTGGGGGTGACCAGGGAAGATAAAGGAGGTCCCATTTGAACAGAATGATAAGAAGGTCTGGGGAAATAGCATTCTGGGCAGAAGGAGCAGCGATGACAGAGTCCCTGAAGCTGGCTGGTATGGGAGGGGGCCAGATTGTGGTTCAAGGTGAATTCTGAGCCGTGGTGGGCAGACTTTCAACATTCTGGACTTGATTCTCTCTGCCATGGAAACCCCTTGCATATGGCTGGAGAGCGAAGGATTCTGTCTGTAACATTATGTGGCTGCTGTGATAGTTTGGGACCAGGGTGGGATCAGGGAGCCCGGAGAGGCAAGAGGCTGCTGCAGTTATCCAGGCAAGGGCTGATGAGGGCAAGAACAGAGGAACAGGGAAAGCAGGTAGGTTTGGGATGTGTTTCCGGGGTTGTACTGACCTGGTGTGTTGATGGCTTGGGTGTGGGGTGAGGCAGAGAGGAGTCAAGGCTTGAGGGAGATGTAATTTTGGGGATAAAAATTAAGAGTTCTGTTTTGGACAGGTCTCTTAGATGAGCAAGTGGAGATGACAAATAGGCCTGTGGATACACGCAGCTGGTGCTCAGGAGAGAGCTGGGGCTGGAGAGAGACTGGGGGCGTGGCTGGATTTAAAGCTACAGAGACCAGGTGAGAGCAGGGAATGTAGACAGGAGAGAGCAGAGAGCCCTGCCAGCCCTGGGGCCTTGGATGTTTGGAGGCAGTTTGGGTGAGAAGGGAGGAAAGCCTGGGAGCACAACCAGGAGAGGCTGAATCCTGGGAGCTCAGAGATAAAGTGTTTCCTGTCGGAGGAAGCAGTTAGCTGCATCAGGGTGACTGCTGGGTTTGGAAAAACGGAGGTTTCTGGGGACCTTGAGAAGAGCAGTTTTGTGGAGTGACAGAGTGGAAGCACAACTGGAGAGGGAGTGAGGGAGAGCTGGAAGTGAGGGAGTGGAGGCTGAGACGCTGAGTAGGGACTGCTCGAGACCTTTGCTATAAATGGGAGCAGAAAGATGGAAGGGCATGTGGGTCATGTGGGTTGAGGAACCTCTCTCCCTCTCGCCCTCCTTTTTTTCCTCCCTCTCTCTCTTCCTCCGTAATATCAAAGAAAATCGATATGTTCTTTATCCGATGTGTGACCTTTGGCAAGAAAGTTAACCTCTCGGAGCCTCTGTTCCATATCTGCAAAATAGAAATGACACCCAGATGCTACTGGATCTGGCAACTAGTATGTACTCAGTAAATGGGAATTGTTCTTCAGTAGGCATTCACCTGGGGAAATAGTCAGCCTGGCGTTGGCATAGACAGTTTTGGAGGACAATTTGGCAGTGTATCCAAATTTAAAATATGTATACCCTGAGATCTCACCCCTGTGGTCCAGGGGTTAAGACTCCACACTTCCACTGCAGGGAGCGCGGATTTGATCCCTGATTGGGGAACTAAGAAATGCTCCCCCCGCAAGAAAAAAGTAAGATGTGTACACCTTTTGACCTACTTTTTAGGAATGCATGTGTATACAGAGATAGGCTTTTTCCTAGCAATGGAAATAAAAGATTGGAACCCCCTAAGCACTCATCCTGGGAGGTCTGATTAAGCAGGTGAGAGTTTGTCCCTGAGTGGAGTTCCTCCATGTAGCACTGAACATGGAGGGCAGGGGGGGCTCCCTTTGGAGCACGGACACTGGTGTTCATGTGCTCAGCCACTCCCTAGGCTGGGTGTTCTTGGGCAGGTTACTCTGCAGTTTGGTTTTCTCCTCTACAAATTAGGCTAACAGTAGCACCCATCTCAGAGAAGGCAATGGCACCCCACTCCAGTACTCTTGCCTGGAAAATCCCATGGACGGAGGAACCTGGTGGGCTGCAGTCCATGGGGTCGCTAAGAGTCCGCATGACTGAGTGACTTCACTTTCACTTTTCACTTTCATGCATTGGAGAAGGCAATGGCAACCCACTCCAGTGTTCTTGCCTGGAGAATCCCAGGGACTGGGGCGCCTGGTGGGCTGCCATCTATGGGGTTGCATGGAGTCGGACACGACTGAAGCGACTTGGCGGCAGTGGCAGCAGCAGCAGCAGCAGCAGCAGCACCCATCTTGGGGAGGGGAGTGTTAGGATAATTAAATGCGTTAATACATATAGTGCTCAACCCAGTATCTGGCCCATAGTAGGTGCTCAGTGAATACAAGCAGTGATCATTATTATCTTTATATATAGATGGGGAAAGTTCTCCAAAATCTATTAAGTGAGGAACCTGATTATACACCAGCACAGAGACTTTCCTGGTGTGTAACTGCGGGTTTGTTCTATATATAAACACTTGTGCACCTCTCAGTATGTCTGTGCAAATGCTTAGTGAAAGTTTCACACCAGATGGGCAGTCAGGATCTCTGGAGATGTGGTTGTGAGTGAGAATATGTTTACCCTATAGGTATCTGTATTTGAAGGACTTCCTTAGTGTCTCAGCGGTAAAGAATCCTCCTGCAATGCATGAGATGTGGGTTCAATCCCTGGGTAGGGAAGATCCCCTAGAGAAGGAAATGGTAACCCACTCCAGGATTCTTGCCTGGGAAATCCCATGGACAGAGGAGCCTGGTGGGCTACAGTCCATGGGGTAGCAAAGAGTCGGACACGACTGAGCGACTAAACCACAACAGCATCTATATCTGAAGCTCTTTAACAAGAGAAAGCTTCCACGCAGGCACACCTCAGAGATATTGTGGGTTTGGTTCTAGACCCCCACGATAAAATTAATATTGCAGAAAAGTGAGTCACATGAAGTTTTTGGTCTCCCAGTGTACATAAAAGTTATGTTTACACTATATTACAGTCTATTAAGTAATAGCATTATGGCTGAAAAAAAACCAGGTACATACCTTAATTAAAAAATAGTTCATTGCTAAACAAATTTTAACCATCATCTGAGCCTTCAGTGAGTCATAATCTTTTTGCTAGTGGAGGGTTTCAACTATTGCAAGAATTACCAAAAAGTGACACAGAGGCATGAAGCAAGCAAATGCTGTTGGAAAAATGGTGCTGATAGACTCACTCAATGCAGGGTTGGCACAAACCTTTAATTTGTAAAAACAATAACTGTGAAGTGCAATAAAACCAGGTATGCCTGTATTACTTGTTTAGGAATAAGACTACAATATGTAACAAAAGGTAAATTAGGCCTTTCTCTCCTCCAGGGAGCCTTACATGACTGCACTGGCCCATAGCCCAAACCTAGTAGATCTATAAGCCACATTTCCTGCTGTGATCTATAAGCCACATTTCCACATTCCTTGAGTCAGTGGTGTGTACACATACGTGTGGTCTCCTCAGTTAGCCTGTGAACTCCTTGAGGGTGTGCACTATGCACTTTGCAGGCCAAACACAACTAGACGAGCAGTTTTCAAAGTGTGATCCCCAAATGGCAGCATCAGCATCACCTGGGAGCTTCTTGGAAATGCTGATTCTCAGGCCCCATCCTGGCCCTGCTGAAATCAGAAACTCTGGGGGTGGGGCCCAGCACATTGCATTTTGACAAGCCCTCCAGGCAACTCTGATTCACCGACTGGTATTGATGGGGAAGTCAAGGCCTAGTGAGGGGAGTGGGCCTGCCCAGGGTTGTGGGGTGACAAAGCTGAGATGACCAGGTCAAGGTCCCACTTAGAGGTGAAAGACAGGGCTTGGGTGCTCCCTCTGGCCACCACATCTGACCCCAGGAGGGAGAATCTGAGGCTCAATCCTGTGTGTCCAGGGGCCAGAGAACCCACAGGTACAGGTAGGAGGGGACAGCTGCTCTCTGCTTATGTGCGCATCCCTCAGGGCCCACGTGGAGCTCGGGTCTGCAGCAGGAACCCCCTGGGATAACTCCGTCTGTCCTGAGGCCCCTCCCCAGGGCTGCAGCAGAGTACCTGACTTACGGAAAAGGGCGTTCTTAACTCTATGCAGTGAGTCTGGCACCCCTGGGCTGCCCAGTCTCCCGCTCCCTGTGTCCTGGGCTGCGGGCAGAGGCTTGGTGGGGTTGATCGCCAGATGGGTCCTATGGGTGAAGAGTCTGCAGGCCTCCATCTGACTGTGCTCTCACCCCTTCTCTGCTGTCTCTCTGCAGGTGTCCCTCTGAAGAGTCCCTGAGCCTGCTTGCACCCCCTAGAGGTAAGCAGTGGACGTCTGGGGTGGTGGGTGAGGAGAAGACCGGAGGGTGAAATGTGTGAGGGGCAGGTTCCAGGGGCCTCGTCTCCCTCTGCTTGGCCCTCTCTGCCATCTTTTCTTTCTTTCTTTCTCCTCTTCTGTCTCCCAGAGCCCCTGCCCTCCTCCAGCCATGACCCTGGGGGTACTTCTGAGTTGCAGAAAGCAGAAGGGGTTTGGGATCAGCTTTCAGGGAAGAAAAGAGGAGAGTGGTTCCTAGGTCGGATGGGGTGAGGCTTACTGATGCTGGGGAGCAGCTGCTGGGGTTTGGGAGCTTCTGGCCTAGGAACCAGTCAGGAGTGGGGCTCAGGGACCCTGGAGGTCCCTCACTGAGCAGGGGGCAGAGCTGTGGGCCTGCCTGTGGGGGACAAGCTCAGGGCATGAGTTAGGTGGTCGAGCTCAGGCTTTGGGGGCCTGGCTGTGCTCTGCAATGAATAGGCATTTGGGGGTCAGTATTCTGGGGCCTGGAGAATGCTGTTTGATGAGGGGCTGCATGGACAGGGCAGACGCTTTCCCTCCCCTCCCCCCAGTTTCCTGTGTCTCCTCGGACTTCAGCTCCAAGGAGGCTTTGCTGAGTGGACGATTTCTAGGAGGGCTCTGGCTCTAATTTGGCGTCAGGGGCCCCAGGGTGTCTGCTGAGTCAGTCTCGCCTCCATGCAAGGGAGGCAGTGGAGGAGTGTGAGGCGGGGGAGGTGGCACCATCCCCCGCCAAGCCTTTCACAGCAATAGCAGCAACCAGTGCGGAGCAGTGAGGGGCTTGAGGGTAGGGTTCCCTGGTCCTCCACCCTCATCTGACAGTCCAGCCTTGCTGCAAGCACAGGGCGGGGGTTCCCTGGGATAACCATTTGGAATCCTGGCTTCCCTCCTTGTCTCTGTGACTCTTCCGCATTTCCCCATCTGTGAAAGGGGCCCCTCACAGCGCATCCTTCAGGGCATTGTATTGTATAGAGAAGGCTTGCTACAGAGCCTAGAACACAGTTGATGCTCAGGAAATGTTAAAAGTCACATCAGTTATTCTTGCCTCATGGACTGAGTTCTGTGAGCACAGAGCCTAGGGTCAGGCAAGGGGAGGGGTCTGGTTATTGGGAAGAGTCTGCAGGACTCTGGGGAACAGAGAAGAATTCAGACACCCCTGCCAAGGCCAGCACAGACTTCCTGCCATTCTTGTGAGGAAAAACTCTGCCCAGTGAACCCAGTCCAGGCAGACTGCCTGGAGGAGGGGTGTTAATTGTTATTAATTTGCCATGATTGGCCACCTCTTTCAAGTCTACAAGAAACATTTTTCACACTTTAATTAGCTCATTAATCTTAACAACAACTTGTGAGCAGGAGCAGTTTGTTCCCTTCCTAGAGGTGGAAATGCCAAGGCTGGGAGGTGGGGACGGGGCCCTGTTGGCCAAGATAGGATCTGGCTCAGGTTCTCTCTCCAAGTTCTACAGTCTGCACATCACCCCCAACTACTCCACACATTGCCTCCCAGTTTGGGGCCTCCCTAGGGGAGAGGAATGGTTGGAGGCCACACTCTTGGCCCCCATGCCTCCTGGCCAGCTCCCCAGGAGCTGGGGCCTGCCCTCCAGAGAAGCCATGACATGTGGTGTGGGAGCTGAACTCCCGTCTGGACCAGGGGGCCACAATCAGCAGGGCTGCAACAATGAAGCCACTTGACTGGTCTCTTGGGCTCCCTCTCTGGGCACACCCCTTTCCTCTCCTCTGTGTCTGCCCCCTAAGCCCCGCTGCTCAGAGTGTGCCCCTCTTACAAGCTACCCCCACAGTCCCTGCCCTTAGCTGCTCTCTGCAGTTCTCCATCCCCTGGGTGGCCGAGTGGGCTCCAACCCCACTCGGTTGAGTGAGAGCAAGCCAGGGGCTTGTTTCAGACATGGGCTTCAGCACAGGGATGCTGCTTAGGGGTAGAACTGGGAAGGGGCAGGTTCAGATCCACAGGGCTGACCACAGAAGTCTGAAGGGATGTCATCAGCACACCTGGAACTGGCAGCTGATGCACGTTTGATTATTTATGACTCATGGGATGGCCTGAGGAATCTTTGGAAGAGAAGAAACCTGTGCTGGAACAGTGCCCACATTGGGGGGCAGAGCATGAGGAGCCTGGCAGAGAGGCATTATGCAAATCTGGGAGCCACGGTTACAGCAGCATCTGTCCAGGGGCAGAAGGGGGAGCCACGGGTCACACCAGGGCATGGGCTCCATCTGCACTCAAGGCTGGGCGTGGGTGGTGGCCAGCCTTAGTCAGTGCTCTGCCCCACGTGAAGCCACACGTGGGCATCTGAGGGGACCAGAAAGGTGAGGGCTGCTCCAGAAGGGGCCTGGGTCCACCCAGCAGAACCCAGGAGGCCTAGGGAAAGGCTCTGGCTTGCCATACACCCACCCCCTCTCCATCACACCTGCCAGAATTCACTGGCTTGACTTTTGGTGTGGGTCTGAGATGTGGACCCAAGCTGTGACTGCCCTCATTTCTAAAACAGGGGACTGATGGGGCTGGGTGTCAGGCCTGTGCCCTAATTGACATCCTATTCCTGGGGATGTAATTTTCAGCTTTAAGAAGTCAGAGTGTCTCTGTTTCCTTCGTTTTCACCTCTGTTAGCTCAGCACAGAAGGGAGACCCCTTCTCCCCACCAGGCCTTCAGTCATGGGCATTTCTATAGTGCTTGGGGATAAACTTAGCAGAAAAGTAAGAGCCCAAGTTCAAAGCCAGATCATCTGGGTTCATAGTGTCACCATTTGTGAGCTATGTGACTTTGAGCAAGTTTCCTAATTTCTCTGTTCTTCAGTTTCTTCATCTGTACCACGGGTGCAACAGCCACTTCCTCGTGGGGATGTTGGATAAGATGATGCGTGAGAAGCTTTTAAACATGGCCTGGCACGTGGCAAGGGCCCCATCCATGGAGCTACTGTGATTGCCAGGATTGGTGGCTGGTTACTTTTACGTGTGGGTGGGCAGCTGAGTCAGCTGCAGCTGAAGCCAGTGGTATTTGGGTCTCTGTACTCCGGCCCCTGCAGTTGTGGTGGTGGGAAGGCAGCTCTGCTGTCCTCCTCTGGGTATCAATTACTGAAGGCTGCCGGGGGCACTGCTGGGTTTAAGGGAGCTTGTCCCTGCTTTGGTGATTGGTGCTTTCAGCCGCTAGGGTGGAGGTGGGGCACAGAGGGGTGACATTGAGTTGCGAGGAGATAGAGAGGCTGCTTTAAACGGGGTACAGGGAGGCAGCGGCCGTAATGCTGGGGCTGGCCTGAAAGGCAGGGCAGGTGGAAGTGGGAGGCAGGGAGGAGAGAGGGGAAGAGAAAGAACTGGCACATGCCACCTGCCAGGCATCTAGCACAGTTTTCACACACGTAACCTCGTTTAGCCCTCATAGAGGAGAGGGCTATCGCTAGCTCTGTTTCCATATGCAAAACGGAGGCCCATATAGGGAGGGCGAGTTGATCCAAGTCACAGAAGAGGCAGAGGTGGGGTTGAACCCCACTGTGGCCTATGTCCTGGGGGGCCTGCAGGGCACCAGGAACCGGTGGGGTTGCAGTGCCAGGCTCTGGCTGTTCTGGGCCGTGGTCATGCGTGGTCCTGGGTGTGCATGTGCGACTATGTGTCCATGTCCTCCCTGTTCAGCTGGATGCTCCTGGGAGACTGGGGCAGCCGGGTGGCCCTCTGCCACCTCCTGAGGAATTGGCATCCGGGGGGTGGCTTCCACACTGGAGCCTGGTGCCTGGCACCTAATCCTGTTCTGCACATGACTCTGTCCAATCCCCCAACCAGAAAGAGGGGATTTCTAGCATGGACTAGAGGTGCCCCAGGATAATAAAAATAATTACTGGCTGAGATGTTGTATGCCAGGCTCGGGTTAGTGATAATTCTATTATACCCATTCTACTGCTTAAGAAATTGAGGCAAAGAAGGTGTAGTGACTAGGCAGTTGTGGGGTAGGGTTCTGACCTGGTGGGGCCCAGCTCTGGTTTATCTCAGTGGGCAGTCCTGGGAGAGCCTGTAAAGCTTAGGGAGTCAGGATCCTGCCCAGCCCTGTGGGCCAGGCCCCAGGGAGGCCTCTGATATGCACCACCTCAACTAGCCTGCCAGCAGGTTCTGACTGTTCTTATGGATGTGGAAGCTGAGGCTCAGAAGGGGCTCAGCCACTCTGGTGAAAAGTCAGGCCTTTATCCCCCGGCTTGCTACCTCACAGTGCCTGCTCACTTCCTGCCCTGCTACCTGTGGAGTGAATGCATCCTAACCTAGCCGCCCTCCCCAGGCTCATGCCTGTTAACACAGCTGGAGGGGAAGAGAGAGCCTGGTTCCGTGCAGACACAGAAAGTCAGCGAGGCAGGGTCGGCCCCTGCACGGGTGGGTGGGGGCCAGGGCTGGACTCCTGGTCTCAGGGATGTCTTGCTGAGCCCCTAGCACCCTGCCCAGTCTCATGTCCTTTTTCAGCCTTTTTTTTTTTTTTCCCCACTGCATGGTTTGTGGGATTTCAGTTTCCCAACCAGGGATTGAACCTGGGCCATGGCAGTGAAAACACTGAATCGTAACCACTAGGCCACCAGGGAATTCACATATCCTTTTTATTATTCATTTATCCCATTTATTTTTAAAATATTTTTTGGAGTATAGTTGCTTTACACTCTGTGTCAGTTTCTGCTGTACAACAAAGTGAATCAGCCATATGTATACATGTATCCATGGGGTCATAAGGGATTTGTATGCGATCTATATGTATACCGTCCATGCGGTCACAAAGAGGCAGACACAGCTGAGCGACTGAACAACGACAATGCATACATCCCCTTGTTTTTGGATTTCCTTTCCATTTAGGTCACAGAGCACTCAGTAGAGCTCCCCGTGCTATACAGTAGGTTCCCATTAGTTATCTATTTTACACATAACCGTGTGTCTATGTCAATCCCAGTCTCCCAATTCATCCCACCATCCCGTCCCCCTTGGTGTCTATACATTCCTTCTCTATGTCTGTGTCTCTACTTCTGCTTTGCAAATAAGATCATCTATACCATTTGTCTAGATTCCACCTATATGTGTTAATATGTAATGTTTGTTTTTCTCTTTCTGACTTACTTCACTATGTATGACAGACTCGAGGCCCATCCACATCTCTGCAAATGACAGTTTCATTTTTTTTTTTCTGGCTGAGTAATATTCAACTGTATATATGCACCACATCTTTATCCATTCCTCTGTCGATGGACATTTAGGCTGCTTCTATGTTCTGGCTATTGTAAATAGTGCTGCAGTGACATGTCCTTTTTAGTATGGGTAATTGTTAAGAACCTGGGCTGTGGCATCAGAAAGCCTGCTGTGCATCCCAGCTCTGGTACTTACCAGCTGTATGACTGTCGACATGTTACCTGAGCCCTCTGCGCCTGTTTTCTCAGCTGGAGAAGGGAGAATGGTAGTACAACCCACCGTGCCAAGCTGTTGGAGGATCAGCTGGAGTGCTCATGGGCCCACCAAGAGTCAGGCTTTTCACATAGTAGGCACTCAACAAATTCCAGTCATAGATATCAATGTTGTTATTAGCAGGGCTGTGGAATGTTCTAGGATGAGAACAGGACCCTCCCAGCTCCTGTGTGCAACTAGAGACCAGAGGTAAGAGGGGCAGGGCTGGAGCCTGCCACAACTTCCACCTCCAGTCCCCACCCCCAAACTTCAGGCCCTGAGTTTCCCATGACCTGAGGAGGAGCTGTGGGTGTGGTGGGAGAAAGGTGTTTTTTTTTTTTCCCCCAATTTACGTGTTACCTATTATATATTTATACCTACTTTATTCTATCAAATATTTGAGAAGGCTTCCAAGCATACTAAGAGACATAATCCAGGGCAGGAAAAATAGGATGCAATAGGAAGAAAAGGCTCTGGGCGCATTAGATGGTGGACACACTGGGTCTGAGGCCACCTGTGCCTGCCTGCCTCAAGAACTTCCAGTGTCTCCTCCTCGCCTGAGTACCAGCCACAGTTTCCTGTGCCTGGATTCTTGGCTCTCAGCCCTGAGACCAGCTCAGCCTTTTGGGGTTGCCCTATGCCCACCTCATCAGTGGCTCCTGAGCTGCTCAGAGGCAGGACAGAGTCTTCCCTGCCACCTTCCCAGTGCTTCCTGGGCTCCTGAGGGATGGAAGTCTCCATAAAGTGGGGCAGGGAAGGAAGGTTAAAGGGATGTTCAGCAGTCACAGAGGATGGGATCTCCAGTTTGCAGAATCTTGCTTATACTCAGCCATGTCCAGCCCCGTGAGGCAGCCTGTGAAATAGGACACCATCAGCATACCAATTACAGAGTGATGCTTTCTAAGTGCCCGCTATGTGCCTGGCGCTGTTCTAGGCATTTTACAAATCTTTATTTATTTAATCCTCACCACAACCCATGAGGCTGTTTCACGGAAGAAGAAATGAAAACAGAAAGGTTAAGTAACTTGCCCAATGTAACACAACTCATAAGTGGCCAAATGGGGATTTGAACTCAGGCGCTCTGGATTCAAGAGAAAGGGGTGGGGCCCACTGTTTATTATACTTCCATTATATTCCAAGCATTTGACCCAGCCTGTGGGCTGGTGAGGGAGTAATGTGACACTCATATTACCCATGAAAAACAGGGCCTCAGAGAAGATGAGGCCTGCAAGGCCACGTAGCTGGGAGGCAGTAGACAAGATAGGTTCCTATTAGCTCTGTCTGATCCTCTAGAGCCACCGCTGGACGTGCCTCCCTGGAGGCTGAAAGGAAGGGGCCAGAGTGAGGTGGTGAGGGCTGTAGAAAGCCCAGCTCCAGACACGGCCATCACTCAGGCCCTGGCCCTCAGTGAGGCTTTGGTCTCTGGCCTGGCGGGAAGCTAGGAAGACTCTGAGGGTCAGGACTCAGGCAGGCCCCAGTGCCGCCTACCTGCCCTGAGCTTGTGGGGCTGTGGCGTGGCTGTGATGAATGGGCTCCTGGCAGGTTGAACATTAATCATACTGCTGGTGGCGGGAGAAGGCAGCTGCCTGAAATGCTTGCACTGTGGGGAATCTATCCCCACCAGGCCTGGCTGGACTGGGATGGGGAAGGGCAGTCAGGGGTAGAGGGGAAGTGGGCCTAGTCTGAGGGAGGAGAAACAGCCTTGACCCCAGGAGTCATTTCTGAAGAGGCTCAGTCTGAAGGGCCCCCTCATTTCCCCCCCATTTGTGTATCTTCTTTGGAGAAATGTCTATTCAAGTCCTTTGCTCACTTTTTGATTGGATTATTTGGTTTTTGATGTTGAGTTCTGGGAATTCTTTAGATATTAACCCTTTACCAGATATGTAATATGCAAGTGTTTTCTCCTGTTCAGTAGGCTGCCCTTTCACTTTGCTTCCTTTGACATGCAGAAGTTTTTAAGTTTGATGTAGCCTCATATGTCTATTTTCGCTTCTGTTGCCTGTGCATTTGGTGTTATATTCAAGAAATCACTGCCAGGTCCAATGTCATACAGCTTTCCCCTTATGTTTTCCTCTTAGAGTTTCATAGTTTCAGGGCTTACATTTAGATTTTTAATCCATTTTGAGTTAATTTTTGTATATGGTGTACCTTTAAGGGTCCAACCTCATTTTTTTTTTTTTTGTAAGTGGATATCCAGGTGGCTCAGGTGGTAAAGAATCGCCTGAAATGCAGGAGTCCTGGGTTTGGTCCTCGGGTCATTCCCCCTGGAGAAGGGAATGGCTACCCACTTCAGTATTCTTGCCTGGAGAATCCCATGGACAGAGGAGCCTGATGGGCTATGTTCTGTGGAGTCACAAAGTGTTGGACATGACTGAGCAACTAACACTTTCACTTTTCATCCAGAAACTTAAGGCAGGATGAATTAAGTTTCTGCAAGCTAATTCTTTCCTGTGCAATATCTATATATCCAGGTCCATCAGACCCACGTCCTTTCTACCTGGGGGATGGCTGTTGCCCTGGCCATGAGTCCCTCCTCCTCACCTCTTTGGGCTCTGCTGTACCCAGGCCCAGTTAGGCAGGGCAGGTACCCACAGCCCCACTGGGGTGGTGTGGGTCCCTTCAGGGATGCAGGCTTCTTCCCCACCCATCTTCAGGGCTGCTGGGGCCTCTGGGTGAATTCTGGGGCTCTGTGATGGGACAGATATGGGTGTAGTGTACTCAGGAGAAATGGACAGGATCAGAGACACAAGGAGTCCACAGCAGATACTGGTTTGTGGGAAGAAGGTCCCCGGTTGGGGGGGCATTTAGGGCCTTGGCCTCATTCTGCCCCAATCTTCTGATGACTTAGATGAAGGCACACAGTCCCACATTTGCCAGCAAAAGGCGGTTCTCACTTTGGATCCTCAGCTGATGGAAGCTCTGGGCTAAAAACCCACCAAACCAAATGGAATCTCAGAGATAGAAGAATGAAGTTCTGAACCTGGGCACAATGACTAGAGGATGGGTATAGGAAGGGGACAGGGTGCTTTCACACACATTGTAGTAGTGCCATCCTGCTGGAGCCGGCTCACACACCGCCTCTCGTTGGCACACGGTCGGGAATTTTGCTAGCCAGTGGTTCAGCACAGGCATCCCAGGTGTCCTGGCTTCCCCAGGCTTGGTCGTGTAGGCTCCACCTCTGATAAGGCTGCCCATGGAGCCACCAGCTTTCTGTGTGACCCAGGCACGCCTTTTCCCCTCCCTGGGCCTCAGTTTCTTTATCTGAAAAATGACCATTGTTTCCTTCCCTTAGGGGAATTTTGAGAGTTCAGCAAGATGATGGCTGCAAGTCTCTCTGTGGGGAGTCAGTTGTGCTCAGAGTGGACTGTGATCCCAAGGTTCCCAAAGACCATGAGTCCACTCCCTGCCCTGTGTAGATGGGGAATCTGATACCCCCAAGATCACACGGCTGATCCAGGACTCAGACTCCAGTCACTGAATTCCCCATCCAGGGCTCTTTGTCCTGCTTAGGTCCTGGCACAAGAAATCAGTTAAGTCCAGTGAGGCCTGCCTCTGGACTGGGTACACCCAAATCAGCTTCAGACACTGAGGAGGAGCCCCACTATCTGGAGGGGGGTGGTCATGAGGGTGAGTCCTCCTACCCTGACCCTCTACCATGGCTTATGTGACCAGTGGGAGGACAGAGAGGAGGCCAGAGTGCCATCTCAGGCTCTCCTAGGGTAGGTGGTAAGTGGGTCCACGTGCCATCTGGGAAGCACCTGCTGTGGGCTGGGTGGAGACCTGCCAGGCTAGGATGTGGGGTGGAAATGGACCAGTCCCTGGCCATGAGGCTGGAGCCTGGCCCACTGGGCCTCTGGCCAAGGGAGACTGTGGGTTTCTTCCCGGCCCTTGGGAGCTCATGGCCCTTTCTCATTATAGAATGGTGGCTTCATATGCCTCACTCCATTCACTCCTCACAGTAGCCCATGAGGTGGGAGCCAGCCTGCCTCAGCCCCACTTCACTGATGGTGCAGCTGAGTTCAGAGAGGTGAGCTTGAAGCTAGCAAGTGGCTCTGACTGGCTGGTGAGCTTCAGCTCTCAGTTTCCCCATCCAAACTTGAGAACTCGGC